>NC_083639.1:7770932-7910932 GCF_963576545.1 Limanda limanda
TTCGGCAAAGGTCCTGGGAGCTGGGTTTGTAAAGAAAGAGTCATGTTGGTATATAGGCCACTGTAAGACGGCTGCAGTTTAGATGATGAAGCAGATGTTTCCATTCTTTTTAATCCGTTTTAATCAAATTGTTAATTTTGTATGGGTACATTGTAGCTTGTTTGCACATGAAGTTTAGACCTGTAGCTTTTGTTGTCTCTTAAGCGTCATATTGCATTTTGGGCTCAACCAGACACTGATCAAATAAACCAACCATTCCCAGTATATTCCTTTAATCAACATATGATGCACTTCCTTTAAAAAGATCGGTACGCTGCATGTTCATGAAGATACTTGTTTTGGTAAAAAAAAGTTGTGCAGAGAATCAAGGACACAGCAATGCTGCAGCTTTGTAGATTATTTTCTACTGTCCTGTTGAAATAACAACTCATTCTGTCTCTTTCTCACAATAACACCTAGACACACACACACACACACACACACACACACACACACACACACACACACACACGGAGGAGCGCAGAGGAAGCAGTCCCACTGGGGTTTTGTCCCTGTCTGTGGTCTATGGGTTCAAAGCTTCTTGCATGGGGAGGAGAGCCCTTAAACGGCATATTAAGCAGGAGTTAATTATATGCCAACCTTAGGGACAAAGGAAAAAGAAAAGCCTCCCTCTGAATGGCAGGACAAGAAAAGAGAAAAGTCATTATGCTGCCCACTTCTTTGCATTTGAAAAACTCCGCTCTTATTTTGGCATTTCCATTTGTAACTCTGCAGAGGAGCGGGGATCACATTGTGGAGCGTCGACAGCACTCTCATCGCGTCGCTGCTGTGTAACTTCTTCACTTTGAACCCGTTCAAGAACGTAGTTTAGAAAATACACACTCACTCTCTAAACTGTGTGAAAAGAAACCACGGTCACCTTGCATCACAATCCCGTTTGGCCTGAGGCAGGAGAGAAGAAGACAATGTTTCCAAATGGGTTTGAGGAAAACAATCGGCGAAGGTCACTGTGCTTTGACTCTGAGATTTATATCATTGTGTCGAATAAGTCCAAGTCAAGCACAGCGATCTTCAATTATATTCAACAATCAATCCTTCTACAATGTGTCTACCTCTCATTTCTTCTAGTTGCAAAGGTGACATTTTACGGGTTTGAAACAACAACATTTGATATGTGTTTATACTTTGTGTAACAAGTTGGTGCATCTTTAGTTTATCAATCTTAAGTAGCTGTAGCTTTTGTTGTTTCTTGCATTTATATTCCCCTTAATGTATGTATTCAACATCCAAGGTTTGTGGCTCAGCTTTATCTTCTGCCGAGGTCCATGGAGAAGAGTTAAAATAAATCTAAAGAGGTTAAAACTCCAGATAGATTTGCAGCATATAGAACAAATAATAAAGTTGATCTTTATACCACAAATGTTGCTGGAGTTTTGTTTTCAGCATGTAGGGATTGTCTTTATTTTATCAGCTGGCCCTTCTGTAAATTCCAAACCTTCTCGTTGACCATGTCGCATGGAGATTCAAATGTTCTTTTCAAATCAAATCAAAAATCTGCATCCTCCAGATTGCAAATCAATAGTCCGTCAGGAGAACGTCCCTGTATGCCTTGGAGCAGATTAGTCACCTTTAACATCGGCGCCAGGCTGCAGTGGCTGCCCTGAGTCCACTGTGCCATGCCACAGATCCAAAATGCCAATATAGTCTAAGCACACTGGGGCCCCTGAACTGAACTATGAGCCAACACTGTAAAAAGTAATGGTGGTCGTGCCATGTTACAAAAGTTACTGCAAATCCGGTTTCACCATCAGATTAAATGACAGTTAGGTGACTTACAAAATTAGGGAAAATTAACAAGGTGGAGAATTCTGAATGTCGTGTTATGCATCTTATCATGTGTTTGAATCCTCATGAGGTTAAAGAGTTTGCATTTTAGGATTTGAACCTAGTTGTGTCTGTTGAAAGTGAACTGTGTGGTCACTGACAATGATCAAGTCTGTCTTTTTAAAAAAATAACACATGTGAAAGCTGAACTTTTGCCTGATTCAACAATTCCGACTGTTACTGCCCATCAAAAAGTCTCCTCTTAATGCTCTTTTAATGTAATAAGTGTATTCCGAAGTTCATATGAAGTGACTGTGCGGTTTCACTCACATGAGCAGTCAAACAGGCCGAAATTCATTCTAAAAGAGATAAATGTGTCCTAATAATAACTTTAACTTTGGAAAATCCCCACTTGATTGCACTTGAATGGCGGAAGGAGGGAGGAAACATTTTGTTCCCCCACATTTGGAATCTTTTAATGGACTGTCTTAATCACAGGAATAATATTACAGCTTGAAAAGATGTTTTAATCTTCATAATGACAACAATATTGTTTTTTGCGACGGATACGTTTGAACACAATATTTCCCGTTGTTTGTGCTAATTACTCTTTGTTTACTAATCGTTTCCACGTATCAGTTAATCCAAAGATAAATCTGAGCGATGCTGACAGGGATCAGAATTCCATTTGTGTTTGTTTCTTTTGCTGTTCCTCTTATTCGCCTTCAATCAGAAGGAAAATCACTCTTTGGTTACATTACTCATAACTTGCTTCCACACCACCATGTCCTGATGTGGTGTCACAAATAGACATGACTTCATTTTAAAGGAGTCACAAGCCCGAACGATTGGGAACTACTGGTGTAAAGTATCGCATGAAAGAGAAATCATTGGTATGAACTTTGTTTACTCGTGTTTCTTCTCCCAGTTTTCCCAACGGCCTCTTCTGCGATTGTGCTTTTAAAAGAGTACACGTGATGTTGATATGATTTTACAAGCGAGATTTGTCTTTTTTCTTTTTCGCAGCATTGGGCAGCACACGGAGCCAGTGCCCGCTGACCACAGAGAAACCGTCCAGGCGCTGACGTCACCACCATCGGCAGCCATTTTTAACACTCGTCCACTCACTTACTGCAGCAGCTCAGCAGATTCATAACAGGCTGGCGTGACAGGCAGCTCTACATCATACCCATAACCAGGGGCTTTCCAATCAGTCTGTGAGAAATCGGGTGATCATTTTGGATTAATACCCTCTCTTAGGTTATATAGTTTGAATAATATTGGAAAGTACTGCTTAGGGGTTGATATCTGGGAAGGTCTGCATTCGTGCCATGGTCCTCCATTTGAAGTGAATGAAGCAGTAATAGTGGGCAACATGTGCTTGTTCTCAGGCAGTGCTGCTCTCTATTGGAGGGAAGGAGTAACTGCATTAATCCAACAGGCACAGTAACAAATGTCACCCATATGCATTTTCATAACAAAACCCATCATGTCCGTATGGAAACAGCCACAAATTACAGCACAATAACAAAACAATTGAACCTCACATTACATAAACGTTTTTAAATAGTTGACAGCTCCTGTTTGGTTGTTTACAGAACAAACAGAGGAGAAGAGCAGACACTTGTTCTCACCTGGAAACTTGTTTAAGCATAAACATCATCCTGAAATTAGAATAACACCATCTGAGACTGAGAGCTACAGGATCCAGATCTGACAATACTCAATCATTAATATGATTATTGTTATTATTATTAATAAGCTTAAATATGGCAGTTCCAGTTAGCTGTTCCTTGTCTCTCTCTATTGTCGCTCCTCTTTTTACACCCATCTCTCCCCCATATTTTTCAACTAACCTCAGCCGGTCGAGGCCGATTGCCGCCAACACTGAGAGTGATTCTAGAGGTTACTTCCTGTTAAAGGGGATTTTTTTATCCTCCACAGTTGCCAATGCTTGCTCACGGGAAGTGTTCGGGTTCTCTATAATTTTGCAAGGTCTCGACCATAAGTGCCGTGAGAAAATGTGTGCTGTGATTTGGGGCTATACAAATAAAACTAAACTGACCTGAATTGAAAAGAAATTTTGAAATTCACTATTTGCAGATCTGCAGTGACTGCTGTAATAACACAAAAAGACCAATACTTGCTTTGTGACGGAAAACATAAAAAAAAAAATTAAAAAAAAGATCGACAAACATTCTGCATCCATCCCAAACTGAACATGTTTATTCATAGACTGGTAAAATATAGCACATTTGTATAAAAATGTAGAAAATTGTACACAAAATATAACACTTGGCTTTAGTCTATTATAGTAAATGCTACTATTATATCTTTCTGTCGCTAAAGGTTGATATTTTCTTTTGCCAGCAAAAAAGTCAGAGTGTAGGATGACCCCTATAAAAAAAAACACACGCACACACACACACACATAGAAGACGACATCCATAAAGTTCATTAATATAAAAGATAATTTTATACAAAACTTCTCATACATTCTAAAGAACAGCACTATCAGTCAGTGTTGCTTATTGCTAGTGTTAGTGTTGTGTTAACATTGACTATTTGTGCATCGTTTTCTCAGGCATTTGAAGGTGTCTTTGGTAGAATGTACACTGTACCAACATGAATATATGTTCATTTCCTGCTTATGCTCATTAACACTTTGAAGGGACGCTACTGTTTCATTCTGATAAAGTCGCTTAAAGAGAGTATTTACGTGTCCTTACCGAGTCTGGCTGTGCTCGGATGTCGAATGACAATTTGTTATTCTTCTCGAAATGGGGTTCATGTGAATAGTTATGCGAAACAGAGACCTTCCCGCACAGTGCTGTAGTCAGTGCAAAGCCACAGTGTAAAATTAGTCCTCCTGCCAAGAGCTGCAGCCTTTAATTCATGTGATACAGCTCAACAGTCCCACAGAAGTACCTCGGCGTAGCCATCAAAATATGTGTTTCACTACAGTGGTAGCAACTGATTAAATTCCTCCGTCTTGATCCCACTGTCCTGAATTCGCGACGCTGATTTTTTCTCCAAATAAACTCCTCTTTGGGATTCGAGCCAAGGTGCAGCAGCACTGTACGACGATTGTAGCTCTCAATTAAAGGCATCGATTAGTGATCTTTTATCAAATACAAAACCAGCTGACTCGGGTTTCATTTCCAAAAAAAATAATCCGTCATCCTCAGCTGAGTCGTGTAAGAGTCGTAGGTTTAGTTAATGTGGAGCGAAGGCAGTTCTGTTTGAGTATATCAGACATATAGTAACACAGAGGGGATTGTGGCACACATATAACATTTGAGCTTGACTCAGTAACCCCTATGTGTGCACCTTAGAAAGAGCAAGGCACTCTGTTTCTCAGTCACATAAACACCACTGAAAAATGTACACAGCTGCTTTAGGAACACATACAGTAAACATGTGGAGTGCAAACTCTCTGTCTGGAAAAGGCAATTTACAACACAATCTGAACACTAAAGATTCAGAATCCTGAGTGTCTGTGTGAGGGATATGTGTGTGTGTGTGTGTGTGTGCATGTGTGGGAATACGATGGCCCTGTTCAGACTTGGTACTAACATCCGCCCTGAGAGCTCTTACCCCAAGTGGACAACATTAAGTTCATCTGTTCACGACTGGTATATAAATTTGTCCTGAATGTGTCTCCTGTGACCACGTGAGATCACTTCCCTGCTCTATACGCAAATTATCAGGTACGTTATTTGTGCCCACGAAGACAAAATTATGACTTTTTACCCAGTGTGAGTTTACAGATGTGTCTAAGCGAGCAAGATTGAAAGAGGCGATTGAAAGAGGTGTATCACGTGATGCATTCAGGGACCTGCGCTGTCCCCTTGTGAGTGGATCCCTCAGGATGGAGGTGAATACCAGGTCTGAACAGGGCCTGTGTGTGTCTTTGTCTGCATTTGTGCACATGTGGGAATACTGATACGCCCCTGGTGCGTGTGAGTGTGACGTTCGTGACGAGGAAGAAATCTCTAGCAATGCGGATTAATATTTAGTAGCACCGAGAAATAATTTCTCAATCACTAAAAAAGCGTATCTCTCTCATCCGTCCGAATCGCTTCCTTAACAACTCCCGTCTGAACGTTGACCTTCAGAGTCCAAGCAGTCGATCAGGAGACAGCGGAGGATTTATCCAAAGTCTCATTGTCATATACACAACATATATAAATGTATATAAAACCTATTTACACGTATCATTCTCTGCTCCACTGTTCGCCACAGCCCTATGTGACTGGAATGCCTGTTTGGAAAAAGTTCAGCGTCAGTTTCATATCAGGCATAAAAAAAAAAATACCAAGTACCAAGGCAGTGATGGAAGAATACAGCAACGAGCGAAATTGACCAGGCACCTTTGGTTTTAAGGTTTAGGGTGGGGATTCTTAAAAATGTTGAAACCTGTAATGGGACCACATTATTAGCTTGGTCACAACTTGCGACCAGCATGCATTACAGCATATTGTTATTCCTGTTACATTGGTATCCAGTAGCAACAGACCCCTTGACAGTTCAGGGCCCTGGCTCGGAGAAGGGTTAACGGTTGGGTTCATTTATGAAGGCTTATGGGGACGAATAAAACAGCCCAGACTAATGAGTCATTACATGAAATGTTCCAAACGTTTGTCCGTCTCACCCCAACTGACCGTTCTTGCAACATACAAGAGAAAGTCACTATAAGCGACAGGACTTCGGAGTGTGACACTCCCGGCTGTCTACTTGAAGACCTCACCAAGGCCTCAGTTTGATTGTTAGTCAGAGTATATGCTGCGCTGACAAGGAGTTGTCTTCTAAGACAGAGTGTTCAGGTATTTATTCTCCCCAGCCAGCGAGGTAAGCATGGATGTCATGTCACCAACGGCCATGTTGGACAATCCAGAGCCTGGGGCTAAGCTGACAGAAGTCTGAGGGGTGTTGAGGCGCGATGAGGCCTGAGAGGAAGATCCCTGAAGGGGATTGTTGATCGGGCTGAAGGAGGAAGAGTCAGCATCATCGATGATGGAGGTGAAGTCTATGCGAGCATTGTCCAGGTCCAGGTTTTCTAAGGCATTGGAGATGGGGCCGGACTCAGTATAGGGAGCAGACTTAGTGCCAACTGTTGGATCCAGGTTGGATGCCATACTATGCTGCTGGTTGATACAAGGCCCGTTCTGGGGGTCCATGTGTTTGTCCATATCCATGTTGATCTGACCCGCGTAGTAGATGTTGTTGTTATTGGAAGGGGAGAACATTTCGCTTTGCGGGTGCTGCGGATGCTGGACTGGAGGAAGTCTGACCCCTCGTCTGGGGCTGGGAGTGGAGTGGACAGGGCTGAGGTGGGGTGGGCTGCCCAGGTAGCCCACTCCTACCTGTGGCACGCTGTTCTGGCGGCTGAGGGATTTCCGTACCTGCGGCGGCCTGGGGACCACCATCTCCTGGCCATAGCAGGAGCCTGGTAGACCTGTCAGCTGCTGCTCTTTAGGTGTCACAGAGCTGGGCCCTCGGCTGTGGGCTGGAGGACTCATGACCAGGTTCTGGTTGGGGTAGGAAGGATACGTCTGGTTCGAATAAAGGTTCTGATTTTGGTGCTGTGGGCTGCGCTGCATCATCACTGCCTGGCCACTCATATCCATATTTTCGGACAGTGAAGGAGGTTTTATTCCACTCTGCTGCTGCTGCTGCTGCTGCTGCTGCTGCTGCTGTTGTTGCTGCTCTTGCTGCTGCTCCCACATGAGAGCTTGCTGGGACTGTACATAGTTCCTCACCATCATTTCCTTCACCTGCATCATGGGGGTTTCTGGCCTCTGCCCTTCCGCAAGAGCAGTTCCAGTGCAACCCAAACTCAGGCCCCCTCTAGCAGGGTAAGAGTTTTGGGCCTGGCCTTGAAAGTCACAACTTGGATTGTTAGAGTTCCTCATCATAACCTGGGCTGTCTGTTGTGGGTAACCCTGAGTCTGCTGGAGGAGCATCTGCTGCTGTTGGAGCTTCGCACTTTGACACGCATCTCTGCCTCCCATCCCAGGGTGGAACTGCTGCTCGGGCTTGATGGTGAGCTTGTGGGTTCCATCAGGGCTGTTATAGAGGCCTGTCTGATTATTGAAGTGGGCCTGTGTCTGTTGAGGCTGCAGGGTGGGGTCTGAATACTGTATTCCTCGCTGGTTCTGCAGAGGATGGCTGGAAGTTTGGACTTGGCTGTGGGCGTCACTCCAAGGGCCTCCAGCGTCACCACCCTGGCCGATGCTGGGATAATGAGGACCCGAGGGACTGAGCTGGCAAGTGCTCATACTGTACTCGGCCTGTTGGAGAAGTGCATTGGACATGCCCTCTGAATGAATCGGCCTTGCTTGGCCCATTGGATTTCCGCCAGCCCGTGAGGTGACTTCCCCTGCCGGATTCGGATAGTGCCCCTGCATGTAAGCCTGGTCCGGGCAGCCCAGAGAGTCATGGCTTGGGGAGAGCTGGTTTGAAAGAGCAGCTCCACCTCCACCTCCTCCAAGAGTTGGATGCTGTTGCTGGTATCCCATAAAGTTTCTTTCTCTAGGGGGCAACATCAGAGAACGATCTCTGGCATCAACAGGGGAGAGGTGGGCCTCCATGCCCATAGACTCCATCATTACATTCTCGGTGATGCTTGGCGGCCGAGGGGAGTACAGGTGGCGGGAGAGACTGGTGTCAGAGCCACGGTGCTGCAGTGCATTCCTTCTGCTCATCATGGCCACGTTATTAAGGCTATTGTAGCGTTTTGGTAGAGCCTGTGGATCCGCTACTGATCGAACCGGGTCACTGGCTCGTCTGTTGCTGTTTCCTGGAGCCTGGTGTGGGTAGATAACACCGGTGCCATACTCTGTGAGTGCGCTGTGCCTACGTGGCCCGGCTTGTTGGATGAACGGGGGCAGAGGCTGACCCTGGTACTCGCTCAAAACACCTCCTCTTCGGCCCGCGGTTACTGGCTGCTCCATGTTGGGTAAAGGAGTGGGTGGAGGTCCACCAGTCGCTGCAGCGTATTTGGCCTTTAGGCTGTATTGCTGAGCGGGTGTTAAATTCGGAAGACCCGGCAATCCCCCTCCTCCACCAGGACACGGAGCTCCTCTGCGATTGGTCTCAGGAGAGAGGGCATCTCCCCCACTCTGCTCTTGGCCAAAGAGGTGACACTGTCCCCCTCCTGTTCCTCCCATCTGTGAGACCTCACTGGAGCGCCGGCTGGACAGGTAAGGAGACACCATGGAGGAGCGACGGCTGACGGTGTAGGCAGAGCTCAGACTGCTGGTGCCGCTTCCTCTCCTGTCGTTGGTGGGGCAGCCGATCGAAGTCCCACCTCCCAACTCGTGGTTGGACAGCTCCATGACACGTCGATTTGAAAGGAGCGGAGAAGGTGCACACATCCCTATATTCTCCCCTGGACCTGGAAATGGAAATACAAGAGGAAAGAGCTTAGAGACAGTTCATCAATACAAACAATTTTTTAAATTTAATTTAACTTTAGTAGAATTATTAGATCCTATTGAAGTAATCCCTGAACCCTTTATCAGTCCATTATTACCTCTACCAAGGAGGTTATGTTTTCATCTGTGTTTATTTGTTTGGTTGCCTTGTTTGTTTGTTTGTTTGTTTGTTTGCTAGCAGAATTATGCAAACAACTACTGGAACAGTTACTACGGAATTTGGTGGAAGGAGACAGTGTGGGTAAGGGATGCATCCATAAAATGTTAGTGCAAATACAGATCAGAGGAGATCTCACAAAATCCGAACATATTTAGGTTGTTGCAATCAGTGAGTGTGTGTAATGTAATGTAATGTGGTTTTATAGGGTTGTAGAATGTTTTCAACCACTGTGAGGTAACAAATAAGTATATAAACCTGTAACTACTGATGTGTAGCTAGAACATAACTTGGCCTTATTTTATTTCAGGAGACTGCTGGGCCTTAGGGGAATTATGTGTTTACTGAGTGCAATCCTAGTGTAAAACAACCTTTTGCCCAGAGAAAAGATTTAAAGAAAAACTTTTTTGGGCAATTTGCACTTCAACATGAATGAACCCAAAGAACATATTCTAAATAATAAACCCATGATGATAATATTACAAAACTGACCAGGAAGTGTTGGTAGCTTGTTGCCTGCACAGCGACTAGGAGGCGTGGGCCTGCGGATCTGCTTCAGCTTGTCAATCTTCAGGTTCTCCAGCCTCTTCAAAGCCTGCGATGACATTCCCATCGCTCCTCCCAGACCTCCTGCCTCCCCTCCTCCACCTGCCACTCCGTCCTCCAGCGCTGTGAGATCCTCCAAGCTGCCGGCTGCATTCAGGTTCATCTCCACCCCGCTGTCATTGTTGTTGGCGCTCCCCAGTGGAGAACGTTCACTACTGCATGATGACTGACCTCCAGGACTTGGCTGGGATTTCTGAAAGGAGTAACATAAGGATAAGTTAATTTACACTGTAAAAAACCCTATTAAAACGGCAGAAATATTAATTATATGTGATCTGAGTTTTTTTTAAATTTTACATTTTGAAAAAAAAACAGCAGGCCATGAATAAAAAATTACACTGACCATAGCAGTCTCAGGAGCCAGCAGTTTGCAGTCCTCCCTGCGTGTCTCCTCTTTCTCCAGCAGAAGTTCAGAGTTCTGGCCTCCAGGGGTCATAGCTGAGCCAGGGGGTCTAGGCCCCGTGTCTCCCCGATGCTTCTTGGTGATGTGGGCTTCGGGGCCATGCACCGTCTTCACGTGTTTACGTAGAGAGCTCGGATCTGTGTACCGCTTAGTGCAGCCGGGGATCTTACATACGTACGGTTTCTGCAAGACATCGAAGTGTCAGTCAATACACAAAACTCTAATTTGTATAACTGCATCTGAGAGTTTTGGCCCATCAAAAAATATAGCTACTACTTCTGTAGATATTTAGTTAAACCTCACATTGTGCATGAATCTCACATTAAACATGTTTGTTATTCGCCAGGGCATAACGGATGTGAGCAGACAAGCTATGGAGATTAAGATTCCAGATTACTTTTCAGTGATGTACACGACTATACCTCATTGGAGTGAGTCCGGTTCTGGTGCTTGGCGCGGTCCGAAGCGTTGGAAAAGGCCTTGTTGCAGCCTTCATGCTCACACACGTATGGTTTCTCCCCGGTGTGAGAGCGCAGGTGGGTCTTCAGATTTTCCAGGCGAGAGTAGGCCTTGTTACAGCCTTCAAACTAAAACATTAATATGACAAAAAAGTGGTTTTGTAAGACAAGATGCAATAATGAAAAGTACCATAACATAAAACGTAAACTACCTATATAGCTTCACCAAAAGGCCTAAAACTCTACAGCCATATTGTGTTTGAACTACAGTACACTCATAGTGCAAGGGTTTTATATAAAGATGATTATATTCCCCTCTTGCATCCCATCCTTGTCATGAACATAAAAATATGATGCATATTTCGATGGAAGCTCAGAGACTGACTCACAGTGCACTTGTGTGGCTTCTCTCCCGTGTGCCTGCGCATGTGAACCACCAGCATGTACTGGGCTTTGAACGGCCTCTGTTCTCGGCTGCACTCCTGCCAGTGACACACAAACTCCTTCTTCTCGCCATGAATGTGCTCATTGTTGATGTGCTGCAGAGTCAACAGATACGCAGGGAGACACATTATTAATCATAGGGATATACATGTAACCTTGACCCCAAAGTTTTTCAATTTTTCCCTTTGTTATTTCCCCAACCTGCAGGGTCTATAGCTCAGTCTTTCTTACATGTACTAGCTGGTCCTGTGTGTCAAATTCCTTGATGCAGCTTTCCCAGTGACAGTTAGTTTCGTACACGGCCTCTGGCTCCGGTTTCATGTCGTCTTTGTCCAAGTCATCTCTGCCGTCCAGGAGACCCATGAGAGGGTCCTGATGGGCACAAACCAAAAGGGTTAAAAACAGTACTGTGCAAACATATAAAAAGTTTAACAATCTCTACACAGGGCCATATTTGCCTTATATTAGATAATTCATATCAGCCAGTCGTGTGATCCACTGCTGATGTGATGTCATTAGAGGTTATTTTCAAACTACAGCCACGTGAAAAACAAACGCGTCTGACCTGATCTCCTGCTGTGTTCTACAAAGCAACAGGTAAATTCTGGAAAATGTCCTGATTCAATTTTCTGCACATTTTCTGGAAAACAGCTTATTTGACTCATCTAAGAACAAAAGCTAAGATGTGTGAAAACTCTTTCATGAGAGTGAGACTGTTTCTGTACCTGAGTTCCAGTGGAAGACGGACTGGCTACATCTCCCTCTGATCTCTCCTCCAGGCTCTTCAAACTGATGCCATCCATCACACTGCCCAGCCCTGGCTCCGTTTTCAGCTACACAACAACAAACGCATCATGTGGTTTAACATTATGCACAAATTGTGTCCGTTTCTTAAACTCACTCACTCAATGGACTGCTGTGGCTGCTTTGTGCAGGGAATGATCGAGAGCTGTCTTACGTGTCCGTGCTTGGGCGTGACGTGCAGCCGAGGATTGTGCGGAGGTAAGCGTGAAGCCTGGCAGGGACCTGGTGTGTGTCCCCCCAGGTGCGTCCCCCCGCCTCCACCGTACATGCTGCCGTGTTGCCTGGATTGGCAGTTTATGTTGCTGGAATAACCCAGAGACGGACTGTGGAGAAACAGAAAAAGACAAGATTAACAAAAGCTGAAGGAACCATGGAGGCATTCAAATAAATCAAAAATTGAACAGTGACCAGTTTGCTGTAGGTAGATGGATGAGGGCATTTCTCATGACATGGTTATTTAACTCTTGTTTTCTAAAACTAATATTTAACCTTAAACCAGCTGTTTCTTTATTTGCCTTTGGTATTTAATCAGTTTACCCTGGGACATGTTTTAAGTGTGTAAATACCTTTCATCACCATAGTTACTGAGCATTTAGCCAGTTAGCTACCAGCTCTCAGACTGGGACAAGCACGTTTGAAGTGGTGAATGACACAGACATTTCGATTTTGCATCAGTTTTTTCTCCATCTGCTATGGCTTTACTTATATTTACTTCTCATCATATAATATTAGAGTGTGATTGTGGCTGAATGAGGCGAAAGGAGGTAGCAAAAAACGTATAATGCATATTGTGAGGTTAGATTAAAATCATAGATTTCGTTTTGCATCAAATAACATTAATACTAGAGCTTCTGAAGTGCAGTTGCTGATTTAGAGGATAAGCGATAGTGATATCTTACTGACTTTTATGCATTATTGAACTTAGCATACAGAGAAGTAGAGAAGTGTCTGACCTCATGGCGCTGACAGAGAGATGACCGTAGGAGCTGGCTCCGTTGGGGTTGCAGCGCGAGTTGACAAAGGCCACTAAGGAGTTGGGTGATGTCCGAATCACCGTCTGCAGGTCGACACTGGCGTCGGACAGGGGAGAGATGGACAGGGCTCTCTTTTTGCTCAGCTTCAGGATGGAGCGAGGTGTGTTGAACCTCGACCCTACAGGACGACAAGAGCAGGACGCTTCGTTAGTTAATTTGATTCGATGCAAAAGATCTTTTTACATTTAATTTTAAAGAGAGCGTTTCCTTACCATCAACAGATCCAATGTGGTCAGAGCCAGGCTGAACCTGGCAGAAGTTATGGTGAGAGGACATCATGTTGTTCTGGGAACAGTAGGGGGTGCTGTTGCCACCTGTATGGCATTAAGGACAAGAGGGAAACAGACATCAAGACAAATGGTTGCTTAGTTACAGACAGAGCCAGTGTGCACATGTTCAAAATCTCCATATTGACATGCAGTCATGTGACTATTGGTTGAGCAGGAAAGAAGAACTAGTTAGTTTCTTCACCCCCCCCCCCCCCCCCCTGGATCTGTTTGGTATCTTTAAGTCCAGATCAGTAACAGCTGTGAGGTTCACAAGGTGTAAAAGATACTCTGAGTGTGACTCACCCTCCGTGGGCGGCATGCCCCTGTGGCCCATCACGCTGAGGGGCGGGGGGGCCTGGGGGGGCCTCATGTATTGATCCATGCAGTGGCCGATCCCCTGTGCTGGTCCCGATCCATGAGTCATACTGGGAGTCATGGGATTATACATAGCTCGACAGTCCTGGGCAGGGCCGTTGTGGATGGAAGCGCGGAGCGGAGACACATCGCTGTAGGGAGACTGGTCGGGGGGGCCAAGGCTGCAAATACACAGGAAAACACACATATTAGAAAGGTATTCATATTGAAAAAATACACTTAAATCAATGTGATTGAAATGGCCTCGTCAAAAAGTTGTGATGGCCATCGTGTAATGTGGCCAAAAAATTACATCAAGATAAAAAAGAAGTATAGCGATGACTTGGAAGTCTGATTCCCCGACTCTCAAAGACAGATGGTCTGTGGAAATGAACAGTTGTATTCCTCTTGAAAAGATTACACCCAGTAGGTGGCGCTATCACTTCTCAGAAAGAAATATAAGTTATTTTTGAAAATCTGGCAGTCTTATTTGGAATACATGGATACACCATCAACGGTAGCATAGGACTGTTACTATTTGGAGCTCTGAATTACATTATGTACTGTGTAATTGCGGTATTTCTCTGTGATGTCTCATCCTATGCACCAACTTTTTTCTTTTTTTTTCTCTCTTTGGGTGGTGGGAATTATTTACTTTATTTATTTAATTAGTTTTATTTCATCTATGTGTGTATTTTTTTATTTTGTTATGTAATTTTCTGTAATGTTTAATGTAGAGTGCTCTTCTGTATGCTCTGCATGTTCTCTTGCATTGTGAAAATATTTGGAAAAATAAAATATTCCAAAAAAAAAGACAAAAAAGAAAATACAAATCTGTCGATATATATAATCATCAAAGTAACGGTCATATAATTTTTTTTTGGTGAAATTCCTTTAAGCTAAACATATCGTTGATCCTGACTTAACACTGTGGTTGTAAACTCTTCTTTATGAGCAGAGAATGACAAAAACATTTTACAAATCTTAAGATCAATTATGTGGTAGAACTCCTCCCTGTTAATTCATGAGGATATCGATATATATATATATTGGCCTTGTGGTGTATATATGCTTTTGAATATATATGCTATTGATATAAATTATGTTTCAATAATTCTATAAATTCTCTCTCCTTTCTCTCCAGGGTTGCAGCAGCAGCAGACCTAGTGATCTGTTTCTTTCATATTCCTTTTCTGATGTGTCTGGTGGTTCAGGCTTTCTTTCTGTTAGCTTTGGTCTGGTATGTTGGTTTAGGGTCGAGGACGATCCCCGGATCCTACGAGCCTTTGTGGGTTGGTCTGTGGAGTTTTCCTTTCTTTTGTTCATGGTGGCCGGCCCATCAGGCCTTTTGTTGAATTTGGTTGTGTTTGTTAATTCCTTTTATTTCTTTTGGAATAAATGTATCTTTTTCTGGCTGCTAACTCGGACTTGTTTGTCATGTCTGACCTCTTTGTGATGAGCCTTTTTAACGGGTGGAAATCTTTTTATATTTTTATGGATATTTTAGGCAACTTTGTGCACTCAGTTTTGGCAAATTTAGTGATGTTGCTGCAGTAGTTTGGTCAACAGGTTGCAGTATTGAGGTGATTTGGTGCAGGGCTGTGTCCTGTAGCTGAATATTGTTGACTCTTTAAAATTAAATTCCTCCAGACCTCAGGATCAAAACTTTGTACTCGTACTTAAATGTAAAAAGGGAAGAATGTTTAAATAAAGCAGTTAAAAGTTACTTAAAGGCAGAAACATCAGTTAAGGGCATATTCAGTGATGGTGCTGACACATGAAATAAAGAGGGGAATGTGTGATATGTGTGAGATAAATAAAATGTTAAATGAAAAAATCAATGACATTTTTAAAGAACATTTGATTTGATTGCTATGCATTGTGGAAAATCACTTTAGAAAGATGGAGGTGAAGCTGTGTTTTACAACTCTTTTTCACAGCAATGCCCAACAACTAACACACAACAGTGAAGGGCAGAAATATGTAAATGCGACACAATACCAGCTTCTGGAAAAGCAGTTTAATTACTAAAGTATTTGTAGTAGCAGGAACAGGTTTTGGAAGCAGTTTACCACCTGGGAAAAACAGCACAGCCCAGAGGAGCTTGGGGGGGGGGGGACCAATATTCCATCTTCACTGGACTTTGTTGTGATGTCTCCTCCTCACCAGTAGAGGGTGTATAGCCCTTATCTTGCTCTACACTGTGGAAACTTGCTCATCTGGGTTTTTCCCCTCCAAAGTAGAAGTGAAGCCTCATTGGAACTTTCCAGTCTCCTCATGAATCTCAATGTATTCTCTGACCTCTCCTCATTCCCACTGCTTCGTTTCAGAATGGCTCTCCCCTGTTCCCCTCCTCTTTCTCTCTCTGCTCCTCTTTTTTAAAAGGGACAGACTTCATCCATCCTCCTCCTTTCACTTCTCTAATGCTGTCACCACGACGTGTATTCCACACAGGAGCTTAATCTGCCCTCTCTAATCCACTGTGCCGGTTCCCCCCCGCCGAATTTACCTCCCTCCTTTCTCTTTTCCCAATCATCCCTTCTGTTCTTCTCTTTCTCTCTCTCTCTCTCTCTCTCTCTCTCTTTCTCTCTCTCTCTCTCTCTCTCTCTCTCTCTCTCTCTCTCTCTCTCTCTGTCTCTCTCTCTCTCTCTCTCTCTCCTCCTCTTCTCTCCCTCCTCCTCCTGCTCTTCTGTCTCTCTCTCTCTGTCCTGCTCAGGCACCTTTCTCTCTCCGCTGCTCCCTCTCTCTCTCTCTGGGTAACCTGAGTGGGGCGCGGGGCAGTCATGCAGAGCGCAACAGGGCCTGGTCAGCCTGTAATTAGCAGCTGTCAGAGAGGCCGAGTCCACCCGCAACCTGGGTGGCATGAGGGAAGGGAGGGTGGGGGGGGGAGTGAGGGGCTGAGCTACAGGCCTGTGTCCACAACAATTGCTCCTGCTCCCTCGTAATATCCCCTGGTGTTAAAATAGGAGCAGTTTTCTGAAGGTGAATATAATTTTATGCTTCCTCGAGACGGGCTGCTCTGATGTGGGCCGAAAGATTGAGATGAGAAGTGATAAGATCAGAGAGTTCAGTCATTTAGAAAGTTCTTTCTTTTGGAAGGTGCATTAAGGAGATCAGCATCCTGGTTAGGTTTAAGACGGGAAACGAGCATGAACGGCTCGACTGGCTTTGTCCTGAGTTTACAAAAAAGAACACCTTTAAACACCTTCACTTGTGCATGAACTGAAACGTAATTATTAAATGGAATTCAGTAAATATTTGTGGTTGCCAGGTTTGATTCCTTCAATTCTGAGCACAGACCAAAACCTGAACGGGCTCACTGACCCTACATGGCAACCTGAGCTATTGCTGGAGATGCTGCACAGCAAAGTGCTGGAGGATGGATATACTGTCCTATCTCAAGACATATAACTCCAACACTAAAATCTGCAGTCGCCTTCAGTTTTGACCTTTCACAGACATGTCTTTTTTTTTCATATACTGGCACTGCACATCGGCTGATACAAGTAATACTCAGTAAAAAATATACTAAGTTAGAGATAACTTGGCAACATTTCATGTCATCAGCCCTTTCTGTATGTTTGTTGGCTGGATTTGAAGCAAGATCAAACAAAAACAACTGAACAGATCAACAGAACTCCGTGGAATGATGGGACCAAAATAAGAACCCATTCAATTGGAATGTGGATTATTAAAGGGGGGTGGAACCAGGAATTTATTTTCTTAACTATGAAAGATAGGTTGTAATTTGATATTTCTTTTGGTGATTTCTCAGAGAATATCTCATGGATCTTGATGTAAAAATCTGGCATTTTAGGGGACTGATATTTCTGGCCATTTGAAATTTGCTGCAGATCCAAATAAAAATCCAGATCTAGTTAATTTAAATGTGGTTCATAAAGAGACTGTAAGGCCTTGTCGGAGGTATGAATAAAATAAAATAAAAGGAAACATACTATTTGTATCTTCTTCTCAATTCTTGATCAACAAGTTTAGGGATCCATATTTTCTAACTCAGGAGTGAGCCAGGCTGTTTCCCCTTGTTTTAAGTCTATGCTTAACTGGAATAATTACGTCCTTATCAATCAATCAATCAAATTTTATTTGTATAGCCCATATTCACAAATCAGAATTCGTCTCATAGGACTTTAACATGGAGTGACATCCTCTGTCCTTAACCCTCAGCAAGCAAACTATTAATCCTCTCATTTATCTCTTAAATCATAGATTTTTCTCTTATAAGATAGTTTCACTGAGAAACAATGTTGTTAAAATGCAGTGTAATGAGTGAGGACAGTAAGTCTTACCCTCTGGAGGGCTGGCTGGGTGAGGTCTCGTAGTGATACAGCCCCTGGTGTGGCTGCATGTCCACTGGCATCGGAGCTCTGAGACCTGCTGCTCCCCCTTACTCCCTGGACCTGGGACACAGAGACCAGGACGCGGTTAGAACCAAACAAACCCGACCACACAGAACCGAACAGCATCAGAGAGAAGGACGGCCCAGCAGACAAAAACAATTGTGGTTGGGGAAGAAATAAGAAAATAGAGAACAACAAACCCGACCAAGCAAAACAGTTCAAGGGAAAAATAAACTTCTGAGTCATTTTTTGTTTTAAATAAACGGAGTTGATATAAATTGATTAATCTATTATTTAATAAAAAGAAGAAAATGTAGTACCATGATATAAATAGAGGTAATTTATTAAATTCATTACAAATAGTTTTTAAAAGACCTGAATTCATTTAATTTTACTTAAAAAACAAAAGACTAGAAGTCAAAGTACGGATTTGTTTCTGTATAAAAATCTTACATTGAGCATAAATTAGCCTTTAGACAAAACATCAAATGGGTCATTTCTTTGCACTCTCTTCTTTTAGTTAAGTTTTTCATGTTTTAAAATACTTAGGTTAAACCCTCTAATCTCTCTTTTAAACTGAGTCCTCTCAAAGTGGCTCAAACGCTGCTGACAGACACTAAAAACCTGCCACAGCTGCTCATCCTGAACAGACAGAGGACACAAAAAGCTGGGTGTCGCCTTGAAGCTTAAAGGGCGAGCGCTGAGGGGATGCTTGAACCAACAATATTAAAAACTGAGAGCAGAACAGAGCAGCTTCTTGTGTCAGGTAACTCCAGCTGAGGGATCCCACTAACAAGCACCTGGTCATTACCTCCAACCACATCAGTGCAGGTACTAACTACTGTCGGAGCTGAGGCGCGTACGTGTTAACAGAGCTAATTAAGATGATGTCATAGCAACCACAGACGGAGACGCTTACAAATCTTTATTGCTAAAGGTAAAAAAAAAAAAAAAAAGGTTTCAGATCTTCCCTCTGATGCCACATTCTTTAGCTCTGCCCTTTAAGGCTCCACGGAATCTTTTTGATTTATGCTTCTCGGACAACTTTACGTTCTGAAAAAATTCACCACCAGAACAGTAGGTGGCGCAACGGAAGACGAGCTTAGAGAAGCCTACCTCTAGGTGCATAGAAGAAGTCCACGGTTGTTTAACTTCTCCTGTCCTCCCGGCTTTCCTCACAAACAGTGAAGGATGGCAACTAACAGAACTAAATAAAGTGACACCCAGCGGGTCAAAATGCTGATGTTATCGTTTCGTAGCGCAGCGGTTCCCCGGTCTTGTTTCAGAACTGTGTTGCTAATTCCACAGCTTGAAGCTACATGGAGGCAGCAACTTCCCCCCAGCCTCACACACAGTCAGCAGGGACTCCAGATACTAACTACTACCCAGTGTTTGCTTCTAACCTGACGGTATTGTAGAAACAGTGTCATGATAGAAGTGGAATTAAAGTCGTGACAGCGGGTTGTTGTGCTGTTACCACAGCCGTTAGCATGGTGGCTAGCCCGCTAGCGCCGTTATGACAGGGCGTTATTACCGTATGTGACCGTGCATACATGCCGTCAGTGTTCTAACCAGCCACCGTCAGCCGGACAACTCCGCTGGCTTAACACACATTTATCGTAGAAATTATGTCGTTATATAAATATATATATATTATAAATATACACGGATAGTTCGAAAAATCAGAGGTGCACGAAGAGCGAAGAAGAGTGGGCGTTCCACAGCGGAGAGGGCGGTCCTATCTGTCCGTGTCAGTAAAAACGGAGAAGCATATATCGGCCTTTAGTCCTTGTCATGCATGAGGAATCAAAATATCACATTGCTGTTGTTCATGTGACAAGTGTTGGAGCCCTGTCTGGGAAAGCCGCCGTCCCTCTGTGGATGAAAGCTCCCTGGTCGCAGGGTAACAGGTTGCCAGGCCTGTTATGTAGTAGCACACAAGTGTTAAAAGGGCAGTAGGGACCTATTTAAGCCCCCAAGCCACCAGAGGGATTTGGCATGCAAAGTTAGCCAGTGCCTAAATGACGTGGGCGGTCCGGGGTTAATGGCACAGATTCAGCACCAGCTTCAGATGTGTGTATGATAATTAGCCGGAAGTGCTAAATAGAGATCTCGACGAGCACCTCAGCTGTCCAGAACCAATAAATACCAAGAGAGAGGACTCCAGACAGCCTGACACACACACATACACACCACACACACACACTACACACCTGTCAGTCTCACCATGGGGTGCCACAATATTCCAGTGGCCACCAAGTCGACAGAGAATGTGTGTGTGTGTGTGTGTGGTGAAAATACAAGAAGCAGTTAGTAGTGGGTAAGCCCCACGGCAGGTGTGTATGAGAAAAGAGATTTGGAAACATGTGTATCTGCTACTGTGTGTGTGTGTGTGTGTGTGTGTGTGTGTGTGTGTGTGTGTGTGTGTGTGTGTGTGTGTGTGAGAGTGTGTGTTTTTGTTTGTTTGTGACATGATTAATAGTTGTGTGTCTCAGATTAGAAGTGAATAATGTGAGCAGTATATTTTTTGAAAAATATGTTTGTGCGTATACGCGTGCGTGTGTCTCCTGGGAGCGATGCAGCAAGAGTGTGTTTGTGTGTTTTTGTGTGTTCTTGCTGTTGTAGCTATATGTCCACACTCACTCAACTGTGTTGTGTAATCAGTTTACAATCTCGAGTAAGTCAACAACAGTAAACCTGAGCTGCTCTGCCATCTTGAAATTCATTCTCCAGCTAATAAACTTGTAGAGAGAAACATAATCCCACCTGTCAAGATACAAACATACACAACATTAAGTCCTACTTCTCTTACTAATACAAGAAGTAAAGTGCGAAAAAGGACACAACTTAATCTTGTAATATCAGAAATATTTAACAGAACATAGTAAAATAATAAGAAATATGATACAATTGATGGTATTTAAAGATTTATTTTTTGCCTTAGTAGTTTCTTGTTGTCAGATTTTTAACTGTTTCATCATATTGAACATATTTGATGCAAAATGTCTATATTTATTATTTCATGAGCACAGGGTGGAGATATCATCCACATATACATATTTACCATTTGAACTTATATTGGTTGTACACATATTAATGCACATCCGAATGAAACAAATGTGTGAATGTGTAAAATGTGTATAAAGTCTATGGTATAAAACTGCCTGTGTATGTGAACATGTTGTATATGTTTGGAAAAATGACTTCACCATGATGGATGATTTCATACATCCGTGGTGCTGACACAGGTGTTGTGGCATCAGGCTATTTTAGGTCAATATTTTGTGAGAAACTCGAAGGGAGTCTGGTCTCTGGTGTAATTTGTGGTGCTGGGCTCGAGAGGGATGGGGCAGCATAAAAATTAAAAAGCCCAAAGGCCATAAATCCCACGGCAAACTAAACAAGGGTGCTCTGCTGCGGCACAGCGAGCCGGGCCGGAGCCGAGGACAGGAAGTGCAGCCACTTTCTACGACCAAAACCTCCAGCTTCACCAACCCCACAACATCATCACCAGCCCGTACAAATAAGACACACCTAAACACATCTAATCTTATGCAGGCTGGACACCGTCCACAGGAATCCAGTGGGAAAAACTCAGGAGAATAGAGTGAACAGGCTGAACAGGATCCACACAACATGAAGACTTATTGAACATTGTATGCATGAACTAACAAATAATTTCCAAATTAATTAATTCATCTAATTTATCTATTTAATTAATCAATTTATTCTTTTTAAGAAAAGTCGTTATAGGCCTATGTGAGGAAAGTGCTCGCTGCAAGTTCATTTCTAAGCTTGATATATATTATGGATTACTTGAAGAACAAAAAAGGTTAAAATACTTTTGAAAAAGGAATTTAAAAAAAAAATTGTAACACAACTTCAGATTTTTTAAATATACTGTAAGTGTACTATGTTTTTTATATTTATGGATTGTGAAATTGGCTGAGCTCAGTTACTGGATACTTTTAAACGAGCTTAAGTCCTGACTGTGGTTTATCATTGTACATTTCCATTCCAGTTTATACTGATCTAGTTACCAAACCAACACAGCTTTCCACCAAAAAATAAAATATGTTTTTTTATATCCCTGATGGACTGTTGCTCATTCCCTGTCAAGAGCCAACTACTGATGCTGTAAAAAAATAAAAAAACACCATTCAGCAAAAGCTAAAACTAAACTACAACCAAAATACTCTTTTCTCTGAGGGGGTCAATCATGTACAGATTTATGTAACCTCTAAAAGAAGATAGTTCACATTCCACTTTCGAAGAAAAAGGTTTAATCCATAAACAATAAAACACAAATTGACTCGGTTTAATAGACTCAGACAGTCTGGAGCAGTCCAACATGCTCTGGCATGAGCAGGAGCTCACGGTGGCTTAAAGTAGATAATGACTGAACTGACATGTACCGACTGTAGGACTTTCACACATGAATTTTCCTGAAAATTTCCAGAGGGGCTGGACAGCAGAAAGTGGGACAGGCCAAATGGTTCACCTCATTGGTAGCTTATGGTAGCTAATGCTAGCAAACTTAAGTAGATAAGGGCCAACAACGGACATTTTTTCTACTCCTGCGACTGTTTCACTACATCGCTAATTTATCATTTACGATTGTAGATGCTTAATTGTAATTTAGTCTTAGCACAAGTAGAAAAGAGTCTCAAAGTCAGTGAACTGTCTCTGACATGCTACACAACAAAATCAATCAAATATACCGATGTTTTTGGACTCAAGCTAACGTTAGCTGCCATGTCCCTACTACACCAAGTAGCTGCTTTCCGACATGCAATGAACTCCACAGATCCTCCATATTGGAGGAGGTGCATGTGAAACAGACGTAGAAGACACAGACAAAGATGTCCAGAGAGTTTGTGGTGTCAATTCAATCACATGATCTCTGCAGCGGAGTTAATACGTCACTTCCTGCCTCTGTCTGCTCCACCCGGCTGCTCCACCTCCACCTCTCTCCCGAATAATGCGGAGGATTTGGTGCTGCTGTGAACGCGTCTGTGCAGAGAACTTCCTGTTGTGATGTGCATGTGTGAAAAGCAAACTGGGGGTAAAGACCGGACCCCAATTTGTCCGAACTTGTCTGAAAACGGCTTTTGATTATAGGAGCGAAACCCATGAGTGTGTTGAATGGAACACATGCTATTCCCCTATAATATCAACATTGCCCGGGATGCCTCAGTGAGTATATCCGATCTTTCTGCTGAATACATCTCATCTCTTCTTTATTAGGTGACTTTGATCCGACTGCATCGTTCCTCCTGACGGCCTTTGCTGCCAACTAAGTTCACATCTCAGGTGATAGTTTGTGTGTGTGATACACAAAGAGACGCATTGTTTGGTTTTTACATCCTTTGGCCATTTTGTGACGTTCCCATAAAGTCTGGGGCCTCCTCCTCCTCCTCCATCCCTCCTCCTCCTCCTCCCTCCCGCCAGAGAGGAGAAGACTTTTCCACAGGTCACCGGTCTCGACAGACAAAAGCGCCTGATCTGATCCGGCCCCGGCTCCACTCGGCCTCTGCACTGCTTCACTCTTGGGTGTAACATTAAACTGGGACTCACACATGCCCCCCCCCCTCCCAGCCCAACGTAAAGAAGACCCTGTCGACGACCCTTCTCCTCTAAAGCCTTTTCTCCTGGACTCTCAGGACGGAATGTGCACATGTGTGCAACTTTACACACTCAACACAAAACCCGGCATGCTTTGGGGTACTTTGTGTAGTGTAAACACACATCTGGAAGTATTGTGTAAAGTGTCTTTCCCCTCCAGCCTCTCCGTCATGCCTTTTCTTTCATCCTCTCGTTCCAGTCTCTCTCTGCCTTTATCACTATCTCTGACTGTCTTCTGCTCGCTCTTCTCTTCTCTTCTCCCCCCCCCTCTCCCTCTCTCCCTCTCTCTCCCTCAGCTCATTCCAGCTCTTGCGACCTCTCCCTCGCCCCTCCCCCTGCTGGCGGAGCTGCAGTCGAGGTGGGTGTTCTCTGGCTGTTATGACTTGAGAGACGATAATGGCAGCTCTAATGTAGCCAGCCGTTCCTGATGTGGCTGGGCTTGTGGGAGATTCTGTTGTGTTAGGGCTGGAGACTGAGTGAGGGAGGGAGGGGGGGGGGGGGACGAAGGCGGGGCTCAGGCCCTCAGCCAACCACAGTCCGGATTCTACTTCATTTTCTTTTTCTTCTGTCTTTCTCTCCTCACCCACTGACTTTTTTTTTTCGAGCCCAGTTGTTTTCGTTCAGTGGTAAACTTTGTTTTCAAATTCTGCCTTTGCTTTTGTAACCCCCCCACCCAACACAGACTACTCTCCCCCTCCTCTCCTGCTTTGCTCCCCCACCCTCCCTCCCTCCCACCCCTGTGTTTTTTACCCCTTTTTACCCACACTGGGTGAATTCCTCACAGCTGCTGTAATGTGATGGGGGCCAGTGGTGTGACCAGTGAAAGGCCACAGGGCCGGAGACATCACTGTAATATACAATAAGCCCTATTCACTGACCTGCTGCAGCGGAGATTAATGTCATATCTACTTATGAGCAGCCATTTTGAGTTTGATCGGAGCCGCTTTAATCTCTCTTAAGTCTCAAACTGACATTTTCAAGAGGTATTGAACAGGAATAAGTACAACAAGTGACGGAAATCTGTTGTTTAATACTTTAACTCCCAGACAGCAACTATTTAGTGATGTTGTATTGTATAAACAGGAATTTACTGTTGATTAATGCACCTGAGATACATCTTTGGAAATGCTTCCGATACTGCAAAAATCTCTGTTCCAATTCCACAATTATATTAATTTCTCCCAAAAAAAACTCAGATTTTCTTTTTCCATGAAATCACTTCCTCTTGTCGCTCAAAATCAGAGCTAGCTAAGCTGTCAGGAGGTGGAAAATCTCACCATCTCGAACAATATGTTGGAATATTAAATCTTGCAAAAGAAAGATTAATTATTTTTGCTATGACTTAAACTGATATTTTTTATTTAAAGAGTTCTGCCTGGTTTACAGCAAGACAGATGTTAACACTTTCTGGAAACGGAGCATCACTTTGCCTATTTTAAATGTAGACTTTGCATAATTGTATGAATCTTTACAATATCAATACAGTTGCCTGATGCATATTGTCTCATATATGTAGAAAATTCCGAATTCTTACTGAGTACATCAGCAAACATTGATGTACAACAGAGGGGGGAGGGCTAACTGACTAGCCGCTTGTTTTTCCTTCATGATACGTCATTTGTGCTGGAAGTTATAGCAGAGATGGGTAAAGCAGATATGATGCAATTAAAATACTAAAATGAAACCTCCTACTACCCTGTTGTTGGAAACATTTTGGATAAACATTCTATCTTTAATACATTTAAAATCAAAATCTTCCAGTAATTAAAGTTGATCAATGAAGCAGATAATTAAAAAGAAATGTGATTTTTAAACACTTAGTGCCTCGCTCATATGACAATGACGCTAATGATCTTGGGTTCAAGAGTGAAAACTACAAACTTCTTTAATCCAGTAGTGGTGTTGAGAGAGGAGAATCCCTGAAGCCCTGAACTAATGTTTACTAGCCTGGTGCTGTGGTTTAATACAGTCAACACTGCAGCCCTGGTTTCAACCCGCGGATTCACACCTCCCATATCCCGTTCTGTAAACTGTGGGCTGAGGAAGCCGTGGTGCTGATGTCTCACTGCTGGGGGTTCTCACCTTGTCGAAATAGGCAGAATGAAACGTTGATCCCTTGTTGCTTCACGGACGGAGTGACTGATGACAGACAGCGCGGCACCTTCCACTGAGCCGGGAGTCCAGCTCCACCGAGCGCGCTACACAGCAAAGTTTAAAGCTTATGTGAGTTTTTGGATTTGTAAATTTGAGGGATTTAATGGAAACTCAGAATCTGATTTAGCACGATGAAACTTTACGCTTAGAGCGACAGGGAAATAAACTGTGCAACCATTAAGAGGCAGAGAGCAAGTGCAGTTACAATTTTTTTTATTTAAAAGAGAAAAGCACTCTCATTTACTCATGCTGCTTTTGTTACGTGTTGACTGCCGAGTCCTGATTACTGTTTTAGCTCCTTTTTAACTGTCGGCCTGATCCCTCGGTGACTTGATAGTGTTTGTTTTAGGATATGGAGTGGTTCACCTCTCCGTGTTTTCATTTGCCTGTACAAGCGCCGTGTTGTGCCGCCAGCCACCGAGCGGCTTCCTCCGAGGCGGCTGGACGTTTAACATTTGTCAGGTTTCAGGAGCTCCACCGACTCGTCTCTTAGGCGGACAGACGTGTGTGTTCTCAGCCCATGTGAGTGTCTTTTCCTTCAGCCTATAACCTGCTGTTCCCTCGCTCCTCCACACGCCCACGTTTGCTCCGTCCTCTCGCCAGGCCACCCACCCGCCATCCTGCACATACCTGTGGTTTCCTGTACCCTGCTCCCCTCCTCTCCCCCCTCCTCTTTTCTTTACCTCAACTCTCTTCTCTCCAACCCCCCCCCACCCCTCCCTCCACACACCTTACTCTCTCCTCTGTCTCGCGTGTAACATCAAACTCTTGTCTTGTCTCCCGACTTCTTCCCCTTCTCCTGCATGTCAGCGTATCATGTACGCAACGCCCCGACCACAAGTATTTCTTTGAACTCCTTTTAAGGAGGAGAGCCGGAGGAAACAAGGGGGAGGGGAGAAAAGGAGGGAGAGAGGGATGGATGGATAAAGCAGATGAGGAGAGGTTGATTCACACAGCTGGCTCCCAGCTGTAGGCCGAGGTAGCATGTAGCACAGCGCCATCCATAAACAACAAGGAGCCCAACCCCCATTTCAAGCAAGAAGGAACGGAGCTTTGTCATCGTAAATCCAGCCCAGCGCTCCTCTGGACCTTCCCCGGTGCTCCTGAACGCCACCCGGCCGCTTGTTGCTCTGTTCCTCCTCATCCTCTCAGCAGCTTTACATCATTCTCTCTCCTGGCTTTTGTCCACTCTGCTCATCGGCTCTGAGGCCGAACTGTCAGCGAGGCAGTTACAGTACAAATCCGGGTCTTGTAAATCTTCTCCAGTCAATCAACTCCTTGACACAAGCACAAAGAAAACTTCCTGAGCAGAAACTCGCTGCAGCTCCCGGATCCACAGTGAAGCAGCAAGGGACCCGCAGCAGTGAACAAAAACCAGATAATAATCTGTTTGGTTTATAGAAAGACCACAGTGATTATAAGAAAAATAATAATCCTAACAGTCTTGGGTGGGCAGGCGATATTTATAGCCGGCCGGCTGCTACTTATATTCCTTAGCTGTATAACACAGCTGGAAGCGAGGGAGGAGAGAGAGGAGGTGGAAAACTCATGAGGAAAAAGAGACAGAGGAACGAGAGACACAGGGGCTCCAAGGGATGGAGGGAGAGAGAGAGAGAGATTGTGCGGGGGCGGACATCCAATGCACGTGTGTGGCTGAGAGTGAGACACACAATGAAAGGCTGAGAGAGAGAGAGAGAGACGTGGAGAGTACACTGCGCGAGCCTGCGTTTGTGTTGATGCGCTGTGTGTGTTTGTGTTCGGCGAGCGGGAGAAACCGCGGCGACACGGACAGCTGCAGACGACCTCCAGGCCGCCAGACGAGTGCCGTGACCACAGCTCTGAGAGCCTCTCACCGAGGGGACCGAGGAGAAGCATGACTCAGACAGAACAGAGAGCACAGACCGGTCGGGTTGATCAAGAGAGCAGCCATGTTGAATTTATTTCCATTACTGTGCTTTTGTTTCAAGGGCAGGCGATCACTGAGGAGAAGGATATGGATGGAAAGTAAAGCAGTTTCTGATGTGAAAGGAAAGGTCAAAGGTCAGAAAGGTGGACATGTGTCATTACAAATGTAAAAAGAACAAGTAGAAAAAAGTCCAGGCAAAGAAGAAGTCAACATTTCAACAGACATATGCAAGTATGTCATGTTTGTCATCTTTAGTTTGTTCAGATTAAGTTGGAGGGTTAATATCTCAACTTTCTTACTATGTCAGACTTACAGTAAATGTTGATTTACTTAAAGACTGAAATTGGAGCTAAAGCAACAAAGAAAACCTGTGTGTGTCTGTTCCCTAATGTAAAGAGGACAAATCTGACCAAGGACTCAAAGAAGAGGACGCAATACAGATGTTTGCTTTTTGCTTGTTTTCAATATTCTTACATATTTTAGATTCTCC
The DNA here is from genome assembly GCF_963576545.1 of Limanda limanda. Taxonomy (NCBI): domain Eukaryota; kingdom Metazoa; phylum Chordata; class Actinopteri; order Pleuronectiformes; family Pleuronectidae; genus Limanda; species Limanda limanda. Next base: position 7,799,258 of record NC_083639.1, read on the forward strand.
TGGAGGGTCAATAATCACGTCCGAAAACAAAACCTCAACACCAGCTCCAGCACAACAGCAATCAGGCTCAAACTCATCTGGGGTCATGGGTCTTTTTTTTAAAACTTTATTCACTTTTCTTGAATCCATTGATTTCCAAACCCTCTAGAATAAAATGTAAGCTTCCATATGTGGCTAATGATGTGCAAAAATTGAGAAGTCACAAACTGAACTCCAACTGTTGCCATGAAGAGGATTATGAATATGGAACATCAACGTCAGATAGTGAAGGAGCTTTCAACCAATTTTTGCAAGGCTCAACACCTGTAGGAGCAGATATTTATTCTCTTCTTTTAATCCATGCATTTGTCTCCTTTGTTTAAATTTGGCCCCTTCAGTTAAAGATTTATGTTTGTGGTGTCTAGTAGCAGCAAATAAAGCCTCGAGCTGAGGAGAGGTCTGGCTCTGAGTCTGCACCTGTAGATTATTTTATTTTCAAACTTATATTTTACAATTAGAGGCGTGGAGTTGGTGAAACCACCTTTAACGCAGTCACCATCATTCTGGGTCATTCAGGGTCTTTAATTTTGTAATCCTGATAAATGAAACTCAAGTGGAAATCATTAGCTTTACACAAATCTGTTTTTTTCTGCCAAGCAAACCAGTCTCTGTCTCTGTGTGTGTTTTTATCTCTTCCTCTCCTCAGCATGTAAACTGTACTTAAATTTGTCCGAGCAGCTGAACACACATGTGGAGACTTGTCTCCATCACTTTCCTGTTATAGGACTAAACGTGCACACCTGTGTGTGTGTTTGTGTGTTCCTCCTCGATAAGGGTCATCGTACTACATGGTGTTATATCATCACTTCCATGCTCGTTCTTTCTTCCAGCCTCTCTCTCTCTCTCTCTCTCTCTGTTCCCATTTTCTCTTCCTCTCGCTCTCTTCTTCTCCCCAGACACAAACAATAACCTTTTTCTTTACATTTGTTTCAAGTTTTCAGTTTGATGTCTGTCCTGTCTGAGTATATACAAAAGTATTTACAACAACTTCAACATGCAAATCAAGACTTTGTTCATGCTTCAATTGGTCTCAGCCCACAACTCATCTCCCCTGTGCACCTGAGGAATCTGCAGTAAACTAGAACTCACAGCCGAACTGATGACGGCTGCGATCTGACGACGAATCCGATGATGCAACACAGCCGGGACGGAATAATGATGTGCTCCCTTTTCATTCTGTTGCCATTCAGTTACACAAACCTCATCAATTTGCACAGCGAAACAAATTACAGAGTGTGTTTGGATCATATACACTCAGGCACACTGTGAAATTTGCAATTCTCCTGTGTGGTCCGCCTCGGAGCTGCTGACTTCATAACTAATATATCGCAGGCGTTTAGTTTAATACCCAGATGTTGGTAGGGGCAAGGCATCCGGGCTGCGTTAGCTCTTAATTGGCTGGGATCCATGTGACTCAGGGAGACTCACACACACACACACACACACACACGCACACACACACACACACACACACACACACACACACACACACACACACACACACACACACACACACACGGACAGAGTTTCCAAAAACGAATGAAAAGGTTGGCCGAGCTCTGACAGACTTTGAGCGAGTCATGGCTGTCCTGAGGACTCTACAAACTACACAAATGCAACACACACCCATGCACATACACTACACAGAGATCCAAGGACTCACTGACGACACACACTGCGGAGGGTTGCACCGAGCAGCGGCCATGATATCTGCCGAGGAGATTGTTACAGCATGGAATAAAGAGATGCACGTTAGGGAACGACAGAGTGAAACAAAGGGAGGGACGGTTGGATCTAAAGAAGACGAATCACACAATGATAAGCTGCTATATTACATTTCTTGGACACAAACTACACAGTAAAGCAAGGTTATTGTTTGCGTGTGTGAGAGAGAGAGAGAGAGAGAGAGAGAGAGAGAGAGAGAGAGAGAGAGAGAGAGAGAGAGAGAGAGAGAGAGAGAGAGAGAGAGAGAGAGAGAGAGAGAGAGAGAGAGAGAGAGAGAGTGCATCTTCCCACTGGGGCTGTAATTAAGTGGCATTAACATAACTAAAAGGCAACAAATCAGCTAATCAGTGAATTGGAGGGGTGAGGATCTGAAAACACACACACACACACTCACACACACTAAGGCTTATAATTGTCCTCAGTTTTGCTCTCACATAAACAGACGCACAAAGTAGTGAGATCAAAAACACATGAGGAATGTCAACAATCTAAACTGCGGCTCATTTAAATTGATTGTGAAAATCCTTAATTTGGGAATTTCACCAGATTTTCTCATTCCAAGCCCCGAGACCACACACACACACACACACACACACACACACACACACACACACGCACAAAGACTTTCTCCTCCAGTTTTGTCACTTATTGTAAGTCACTGAAGTGTGAGCGCCGCACATTAGGCCCAATAACAAGACTTCAGTCTGACCTGTAGCAGTCCCTGAGACTCCTCTTTGGAGCAGCCACTTGTTGAATGCACGCGAGTCCTTCACCACTTGTTTGGAACACACAACTCGCCAGAAAAACAAAAGGAGGGAGAAGATGTTTTTTTGGCTGCCATATTTCTCTTTCCCAGTCTTTGCAAGGCTTCAGATTTATACTGGCCTGTGTCACAACAGTGTGAATCGGGAAAAAATGCGAAAAGTAAATGATTATTTGCGTGTTATGAATAATGCAAACTGCTTTCAGAATTCGTTCATCGCAGCATATCTGGCTCTCCCACGCGCTCCTGGACACATGTTAGATGAAACATGTGTTTTCCAAATGGGCCTGTTTCCTGATCAAAGATGTCAAAGCTCACGCGATTTGAAAAGGAGGGAAAATAACGGTTTAATGCAGTTTCACAACAGAGACGGCAACATAGCCCTGTGTTCAACTTGAGTCCATATGAGAACGAACACCAGAACCATCGATGAGCCTCCAGTAAATACATCCATATGGTGTGTATTCATAATACATGTCATTTTTATCAAGTATGATCCAAAGTTTCACCCAAGGACATCTGCGATTCCGAAGTTTAGACAACAAAAGCACTTTGCTTTAAATTAGGGAAAGACCATAAATGTGGTTAACAAATGTTGGCTTTGGTTTGTACATGTTGTGACTGAATTCTTTTTCTGTATAAAGTCAGACCACAAGAGCTGTGAGCGCCCAAAACCTAACCCTTCAAAAGTTTAATAATCTGCAGTCGCATGTGGACGCTCTAATGTGAGACTGTAAACAAATGTGTTGTTTTGCTAAATCGTTTAGCCGATTTTTGCCAGATTCCTCCTCACGTTGATAGAAAACTTAGTCCGGTTGTATTTGCCATTTTGCTGTGATTGCACAAACATAAGGAGAGGCGGTTGCTACGTTTCTGATATTAACGGCACATTGACAACCTGTGGCAGTAACGTGTTGTAGCAGTGCAGTAATACAAGAGAAGAAGAACCAAAATAGACGTCAACAATAAGGTTTCAACGCTCTTTACAAATCTTTGCAAATGTTTCTTTAAATGGATTTGAAGTGTTTTTGTAGGTCTTACGGAGATGTGCAGCAACGTAAACATAACTGTGTTGGTTTACAATGAAAACTTCACCGGATACGTTTATCCTTTGTGACGTATAAAGTGAAAATCAGAAGTCAGAGTTATCTACTTGTAAAAATACTCTTTTCAGCTGGAACCAGAAATGGTTCCCACATCAGACTTTTTTGTTCTTCTTCTGTGCATCATAAACCTGCTGGTCACAGCTCTGGAATAAGTGATGTAAATGGAGGGGAAGTAACCAAAAAAAGCAAAAACTTCCAGTCAAACACTTCCCACACAAAGCACATCGACTGAAAACCTTAATAAACACCACGGGCAACACAAAAAACTGCAGCAGAGAAATTAACTGAAGAAAATCCCTACGTCTTCATGTTGGTGTTTATAACATGTTTATAACACACGTGTGTGAGATCCATCAGTAGAGTTCTGTTTTTAAGGAAAATAGGTATGTTTGTAGCATGTCCTGGTTCATAGTGGTAGTGCTGGTGGCAGAACTTTCCCTGAGAAGCACCGACTAAATACGTTTGGTGCTAACGATGATTACAAATGACTGATAAACAAGCCTTTAAACTTTATTCTCATCTCGTCCTCTGAAAGGAAAACAATAATATAATCCTGATGAAAAGGAATCACATCCTAATTGTATTCTGAATTGCATTAATTTCTTTGTTTACAGAAAAATAGACAAACAAGCAGAAACCACTAACTCTTCCCACTCAAGATAAATGTCCACACACAATCAGTCCTAATCGATATCACTGATTTTCGTTTACATTCAGTCACAGTCTGATAACGTTGTTCCAGTGTCTGTCAAACGCTGCAGTTTTCATCAGCAACTGCACGAGTTGTTTTGCAACCACAGAGGTTTTCTGCCATGTGTGCATGTAAACATCCCATCTCATGCATGAGGAAGGGGCTCCCTTTCACTGCGTCTCAGCCCCGAATTCCACTCTGTATCTCCATGCAGTGCTCAGTGATGCGCAGAGGGCACACACACACACACACACACACACACACACACACACACACACACTCCTCACACACTCAAAAATAAACACTTACTTTTTCTATAAAATAGACTAAAGCATATAAAGGGATGTTGTACACAGTTTGCACTTATTTACATGTGAACTGTCATATATGCACTGACCAGTGATGTAGCCAATTAAATGACAAACACACACACACAGACACACACACACACACACACACACACACACAGACACAAGCAAAAACAGACACACAGGGAATAGAGAGGGCGGATGACGGCCCTGATGACCCAGAGGACCTGATGTGACAAACACAAAAAGAAAAGGCACAGTTTTTGTCACCAGCTAGTGAATGACTCACTAAAGACACTCACACACACACAGACACACACACACACATTCAGACACACACACGCCTTGTGTCTGCATTGGTGGAGGATTCTTCCTTTAGACGGCTGCGATAGTTTTGGAACTACAACTACTAAGGACTTAAAGTGAACATTGGCCACTCTGGTCGAGCAGTACATTCTCCCCTGACTTTAATGACATCTGCATATACGATTACATAACTGCATTCATTCCTGAGTCTGAGTTACCTACATCACTACTTTACAAGTTGTAAATACTGTTCACTTTAATATCCAAATCGTCACAAAAGTAGCTGCAAATATGCTTTTTCAGAACGTCTTGTCCGATGATTCCATTCAGAATCCCTCTCCGTCCATATATTTCTGACGTGGGATGTGTTGCACTGAGCCTGAACATTTCTGTGAGACCATCGGACCTCCAACTATTTCCTCTTCCAGGAGACTGAATGAAACGCGTATAGTCCAATTTAAATTACTTTTCATCTCAAAATGAAAAACTTGAGGTTTAAGTAAATGTGTCATGGTAAACGGAAGCTTCCTCAGAAGTAGACTCCTTTACCAAATTATGTGTTTAGTTAACAATTAGAGACTATATGCCATTTTAAATGTCCTATGCTTCTTCTCATTCAGAATTACTTGTTTCACATTTAGAATACATCTTTACCTTTGATAATTATTGTAATTAAAAATAGGTCATTACACTGTTCTCAGGTGGATGCACAATATGTTATTTTGAAGATATACACACACATAGACCCTGTCTCTCTCAATTAATGAAAACTCTCTATAAACTTTATCAACTCTTAAAAAAAACTGAACTTTTGGAACAGACGTCGGGGAAATTAAAGACAAAAAAAAGTAGAGAACACACGTTTACCAGCGTTTCCTGTAGAGAGAGAGCGAGAGAGAGAGAGAGAAAAAGAGGTAAAGTGATTCAGTTGAGATGGAAAAAATCTGGCGGCAGTAATGTTGCTGTGCAGCGAGTGACTCAGAGTCTGTGTGTGGTATTCATGCCCTCCTTTCTCTTTTACAAAGGAGGAGTGGGGGGAATGAGACGGGATAGAAAGAAAGAGAGAAAGACGGGGACGGAGAGGTGGAGAAAATGAGGGTGACAAAGAGGAACAACGGAAGAACAAGAAGAGAGTTGATGGAAGAGGAGGACCAGAAAAAAGAGGAGAGAGAGAGAGAGAGAGAGAGAGAGAGAGAGAGAGAGAGAGAGAGAGAGAGAGAGAGAGAGAGAGAGAGAGAGAGAGAGGGAGAGAGAGAGAGCTGAGCGGTACTATGCTTGAGCAGTCCTTTTGACTGACAAGAGAAGGATTGGGAGCCATTGTTGAGATCCCATTCCTCACTGTACCGGCCGACCTTATCAATTCAGGGTCGTCCGGAACAATGCTGAACAGAAAACACAGGTGTGAACACAGGAGTCATAAAGAAGTACGATAACCTCTGCGCTCAAATATAAACAAACATTATTTATTGTTTAGTCCCCACTTTGTCACATATTTTAGCCACTTTTTTCATGGGGTTCATTAAAACTTTCTTTTCTTTTATCTTAATTTGATAACTTTTGGAATTGGAGCTCTCTGGTTGAAGGTTAAGAAAAGAGGATGTTGCACCTTGTGCCCATGAGACAAATTGTGATTTTTTGAATATGGGCTTTCCAAATGAAATGTCATCGATTGATTATCGAATAATATATTATTATATTGTATATTATATATTTGGTTGGAATTTAAACTATACAACTTTTGCTACTTCAAACATAATATAAATCATTGATCAGTTTAACCTCGTAGAGTTTAGTGATTAATACAATAAAAGTATTACCAAATTACGAAATCATGAAAATGTCATGAAACAGTGACATCACAGGTGAAAAACCACCGGAATTCAATCGTGAGAATAGAAACAGTCAAATCTCTGTTCATACAGTAACACCAAACCCTGAATTTGTTATCATTCCTTCATACACTGTAAAAGATTTATCCTCCAGGCCGACTCGACTAGAAAAACAAAAAAGTCCACCTGTGCGACGGAGAGAAAGAAAAACCCTCTTCTCGGGTCACCAGACGTTTTTTATTCATTACCAGCTATAAAGCCCGACAAAGAGAAGGCTTCTCGCCCTTCATCTGCCTCTTCACTCCCTCGCTCCCTCTCTCCCCTCCGACTCTTCACAGAGAACAGAGCAAGGGGAATCATTCAGTGGCTGAAAAGGTTAAAGTCTAGCCGGGGCCTGAAGCTCCTGCGCCTGCCGGGGGCACCTGAAGAGGGGCAAACATTTACAGGCAAAGAAAAGAGAGGGAGAGGGAAAAAAAATCAACAGCCTGCCCGAGAGCAGCCGGGTCCACGGTGAGTGGGGGTGTAGGGCCCTTGGAGAGTTTGTCTTGTAATTGAGTCAATTGTTGACCCCTGTTCTGTCGGCCTCGGCAAAACTCGGGGAGGGAAAGGCCAGGCCGAATAATGAATGTCCTCTCTCCTTCTCTCCCTCTTCATCTATCCATCTTCTACTTCTCTTTACAACCCTCCCTTTACCTTCCCTTCTTCTCCGTTGTCTCTCGGGATAATTGTGCCGTGAGTCAAAGGCAGTCGTTTTGGGCTGGGGGGGGGGCAGGCTGTTCAGGGATCTGCTGAGGCTTACAATCTTCCTTTCACCCCAAATCTTTCTTACACTCCCCTCCCCTCCCCTCACCCCCTCCAACACTCGCCCTCGCTCCTCTCCTGCATTCTCCTCCTTTTTCATTCCTCCTTTTGTTTGCACCGTGGGATGAATTTTAATCACTCCGCTCTCTACCTCCGATCCCAGTTCCCCCCCTCGGTCTTTCCCCCAGTCTGGCCACTGGTTCCCTGTTTCCAACGTGTATACATCCCTCCATCTCTCCTTACCACTCCTCCGCCGATCAGCCCCTGAAAACCAGATATAGCCCTTTGATGACGAGAGGAAGGGATATTTGTCACTCCAGGTTTAGCACGGGCCAAATGTCTTTTAACGGGGACAGGCGCAGGCGAGAGAGAGAGGAGGAGAGAGAGATGGCGAGAATGACAAAAAGAGGGAGTTTTAGGGAGGGAGAGGGGACGTGGCGGGACAAAGAGAGAAGGGTTGCATTCTGTTTGTGGAGAGCGATCATTTTTAAATGCCTCCTTCATTTGAGAACACTTTGTTTGCACAAGGGCTCGAGTGTGGTGCTCCTATTGTGGCGACTTATCCCGAGGGACAGTGTGAGCCAGGGACACTGTTGTCATTCACATTTCACACATTTACTAATTAGCAAGTGCCCTTAACAAGGAAAGAGATGCATTAATACAAACCTAAGTGAGAGTAAATGGAAATGATCACGAGAGGAGCGAGTTTAATATCGACTGAGGTTAGCAGGTAAAAGAATAGTCACAGAAGCTAAAAGCCAGAAGCACAAAGGTTTCCTGAGCAGCCAGACGAGGACACTTAATGATATTTTTATTTTTTTACAAGGTCCCACAGTCCTTCCTCATTTCCTCTCCGCAGACCACAAGCGGTCAGCAGGAACATTTGTCCCGGGCTTACTGCTCGTACCAGCTGAAAAGATTTACAACAGACACGAGAGGCTCCAACGAGTCCTCAGTTCTTTATGGTGATGCCAGGCTATGTAGGCGCAATAAATTATGGAACAAGTTCATTAACACACACACGGTCGACTCGTGACCCCTGTGGCATGATTTCATGTACAGTGTTTGCAGAGGGGTAAAAGCAACTTAAGTCATTTACAAATTCGAGGCACGGATTTCCATTTCACGCTGCCTCCATTTTTTATACTTCTACTCCACTACATTTCAGAAGGCGGTTTTTTAATTCATCAATAATTATCCTTATATAATAGTCGATATTTGTTGACAATTTTAGCTGTTTGTCATTCTCTGCTAATAAAAAAACTTCTTTAAACTAAATTAAATCAAACTATTTTCTGATATGTCATTTTCAAGTCTGAATAAGATTAGTCCATTTTATTTTCTACTCTCTGTACTTTTTCTAACATTTTCTGCTTTTATTTGACAGGACTACAGCTATGGGGGGATGAACGGCTCCACCAGCCCGGGACTGGAAACAAGAAGAAGCTGTTCCAGGCATTTGTTCCCATGTGGTATGTGTTAAAGCCATCCAGATATCCGTTTGACCTCTGCCTGTTCTTTAAGGTTAAGTGAGGATACAGTGTGTTCTGCAGATCTGTAAATAAATCATTTAAAGAACATCTCCTAATATATTGCATTTTTTAGGATTAAAGCACTCCGAGACCGCTAATCTGATAAACCAATCATTATAACACAATAAAGGGGAAATTTGGAAAGGCAATTTGACATAATGTGTGCTTTTATTTCTATTTTGCTGATAATACACTTGGAATTTTAAAAAGCTGAACTTTTATTTATAGAACATTTTTAATTATAGATCTTTTATAAATACTCCATTGTGGTAACTCACTGCTGCTGATTCTCAAATCAAGTCTCGGGAATACTTCTGTCACGCCGTGTGTTTTGTGTGTTTAATTTGCACTTACATATCCAGACACAGATATCTGTTCACCTCTGTGTAGCATAACCTGGAGAGTGATAAGCACCAGACACACACACACACACACACACACACACACACACACACACACACACTTTCCTCTGTTGTTACGCAGTGAGAGTCGAATCCTCTCTGCCTCCCTCTCTCCCCTCCTCACTATCCGCAGCCCTCCTTGTGGAGTGTTTGTTAGGAAATCCTGAACAAACCGCAGCTGTTTGTTCTCTCTTTGTCAATGACGGGTTTTTATAGACTTCTACTATTGACAATTGCGCGACTCCTGTTGGCCTCACACAAGCTGGATAACGCTGTGCAAATAGGTGTATGTACACACGCACACATTCACAGTCTGTCCGAAACACGCTCACAACCTGCGTCCGATTCACCCCGTGCACACTGTGTGGGGGGGGGGGCAGAGGGTTAGAAAGAGAATTATTCTCCTTGTATGAATGCAAATAGATGTAAAAGCTACAGTTAAACAAAAAAGTACAAAACCAGAGGTGTTGTTAGGCTGCCACATAAAACTACACGTGTCTGGTTGGACTTAGATCCGAATAATGGAATTGCACTGCAGAGATTTTGTAGCAATTAACTATAAAAGCATCGGTGAGGTTGAACACTGACTTTGGGCGATGACGCCTGAATCACAAGCTACATCCACACTTCTATGTTTTCTTTTGAAAATGAAAACAATCTCCATACCACAGCAGCGTTCTGGCTCCATATCAGCTTTAATCCCTGCCCCCCCCCCCCCCCCCCCCCCATACTAACATGCCTGAAAACACAGATATTCATGTGACCACTTGTGTACACTGGATATGCTGGAGCCAGTGTACACAGGAAGTAGACAGCAGTTGGTTGTTAGTTGCAGAAGCAGCTACGCAACAAATAAGTTTCGACATAGTCTCATCGTCTGTAGAGTTCTGATTTTCTCTTCTTTGTGTTTTAATTTCCAGCAGACCCGGGCACAGGAAGTGCAGTGCTGCCTCCCGCCGGTTAAAAACACATTTGCTCTTTGCCAGCGGAGACGATGTACGTGTTTATTTGCACACCGAGCAGGGACGTGAGATCCGGTTCCATCGGTCACTCTGAGCACATGTGGAGACACATTCTGCTGCCAGGTGTGAACTGACATACTCAGAGCTTGAGATCGGCTCACCCCGGACGCATGTTAATGTCAGGTATGACCGGGGCCTCAGAGCGAAAATAGAGCTGAAAGGGGGAGATGAAGAGACACAGGGTGCAAGACAGCGACAGAAAGAGAGAGAGGGAGAGAGAATTAAAAAAACGGGAGCGGAGCAGAACCTCTCTGTCAATGGAGGAGATCATGGATGCCAGTAGGGGGCTCAGCCTTCAGCACAATAGACCTCCAGCTGAGCCAAGACCCCTAATACCCATACTCCTATTTCACACATCTTTTCAAAGCACCCACACAAGCCACATCCTCCTCCCCCTGCCCCGATACTCTGGCCGGGCAGCGTGATTGCAGCTGGGTGACAATAGCGAGAAAACTCTCCGTGGTGCAACCAGGGGCCATCCGGGGACTCAGGCAGGGGCCATCAGGGGCCATCAGGACACCTTGTCTTTGTGTATTGGAAGACAATGGCAACATTTCAGGAACAGTAGTAAAAGCTTCCTCTGTCCTGGCAGGGAGCTGCTAAGAATGACAGGGGCATCAAGTGTCGGTGATAAATGGGTCATTATCATCTGATCTAAGGTGAAGTGTGGAGCTGATAATGAGTGTCTGTGTCAAAATCACAGTTGCCAGCCTGTTGTTCTGCCTCTCGAATGACTTTGGCAAGTGCCCGAGGACAATTGGTGTTAGTCAAAGTGAAGCTGCCTCCGAGCTAAAGGTGTTTCTCACTACAAAATACCCGGATCATGGAAGTAAATACAAGAAAAACAGCTTCAGGCTCAACTTCTACAAGGCTAAATATTTAGAAAGTAATGAAGACTGTAAAATAATAATCATAATTTAGGTGACTTCCTTACTATTACAAAATCTGCTACTAAAACATTAAAATAAATTATCGCTGACGGTACTTATTAGAGTTCTTTGAGTGTTCTGGGTGTGATCTGGGCCGTGCAATGACAGAGACATGCAAACATTTCTCTTCTGCCAAAAAACATCTTTAAAAAAAAAAGGAATCACTGGGAGTGGGGAGGAAAAATATACCTCAACATCCTGGGCAGCTCCCAGGGAATTCTGGCTCAGAACCAACAACTAGGAAACGGTTGAAGAAGGCCGGACTTTGTGGAGCAATAGTGTACGGTGCATAGTGATGGGTGTTAGGTAACCAAAAAAATGTTTTACATTGGCAGATGTGGCCGGTTTGTGAATAAAGTCCGTTTTTCATTTACATCAAGCTGTCAGGATACCGTAGGAATTCAAATTTTATATGGGAAGGCATTTTTTCCCCTGCAAATTGGGTTGTGTTTAGGTGTGTTTGTCTGTTATTTAGCAGGATTATGCAAAAACTACTGGACGGATTACTGCAAAACTTTAACTTTCAATATGGATGTTCTTTGACAGATAGAGCTGTTTTTTTACATTTTAATTGATTTTTCAGAGAATCATTAATGGGTCTTGATGAAAAAAACGGACACATTAAGGAGATATTTATATACATTTTTTTATTATACGATATTTATGGTGCAGAGCCACATTCTAATCTGGGTCTAGTGATTTTTATACGTGGTTTCACCAGGGGACTGTTGGGTCTTGCGTTCTCTGACTGCCATTTTTGTTTCTAATAAAGTTAATAGCATAAAAGCATTTGCAGTTTCATTTCCAAGGAGCTCATGGCATCAGTATCCTCAGAGCAACTCACCCTCAGTCACCTATAGCTTAGCTCCACCAGCCTCTCAACCCAGCTACTGGTCTCGACTCGAGCGGACCCCCTCCTCCATTTACAAGGCCCTTCAGTGGCCGGCCGGTTGCTAGACAATGTGCTTGGTTACGCGGGTTATGTAAAGACCCTCTTGCACACAAAAGCCAATGTGGGCGCCTGTTATGTGCAGCTCTTCAGAGCCCCGGGTCATTTAGCAGAAGAGCTCTGGCGCTAACACTCCAAGTTAAAAACGTTTGCTCTTCAGCATGTTTACTGAAAGGAGAGGGAGAGGAAGAGGAGAGGAGAAACCAGTGAATTATCTTCCACTTGCTAATTTGACTTCCCCCCCAGCTTCCAAACTCCACTTGGCTGAGGTTAAACCAACTCTCTTGTTGACCTGAGGGTGTATTACAGTTTGTGTAAGGAAAGGTGAGCGTGTGAAAGTATATGCATGTGTTCGTATTGAGGGCGTAACAGTTCAAAAATCCAAAACTTGATTCAGACCTCGGACTTTGATTCGTGAGCCAGACAGCTGACAAAAATGTTTCCACACTCACTTCAAAAGTTCACTGCGTGTTTGATCAGTCAATCAGGAACCGTCCAGAATAGTTATGTGGCATATGCAGATATAAGATTATAAAAATACAAGACTTAAGGAAAGAAGGAAAATGTTTGTTAGCAAGTTGCAGTACGCACATGAACAGTAGGGGCAGTGGAGAGGCATTTCTAGATGGTTTTAGTTCTGTGGTGTGCCCTCTAGTGGAATACTCAGACACACGTAGTACAAAACAAGTATGTGAACAACTGCGCTTACGTCATATCAGGTCGTCTATGCTAACGTGTTATCTAATAGCATAAAATATATCTACGGCCTAAGACAACACAAGATTGCTATCAGATTAGCACAACGGGGACAATTAAATGTTTAAGTCATATTAAAAGAGCTGTAATAAATGTATTTGTTATAAACGTTTATTTTTTCAGAAAAATAGGAATAGGACGATTTATAAACAATGTTTTATTTTCGGTTGTCAAGGAAAATCACCTTCTGCCATATCTCTTTATCCCATGAATTATGAAATCTCATGAAAATCTGTTAAAATGCTTCTAGCAGGTGTAAAATAAATGTTAAATACAGCAAACGTTCAATCGGAGAAACACAACATGTGTGTGTGTGTGCACACGGTGACAACAGACACCGAGAGGCCTCCGAGCATCGACATGGTGGTAGACCACACACCTCAGACACACCACCAGTCTGCTCTGATGGCCGACCAGCAGGGGAAGACGTGCTCAGGTGAAAGTGAGCCGCTGTATGTGTACACACTTCACAGTGAAGACACACGGAAAAACACACAGATCATGTTTTTATACCACAAACTGTGGAACAAACATGTGAACAGCCAAAGTACATTTTTAACATTTATTAGTTTATCAGGAATTGGCAGATTAAGTAAAGTAACGTCACTTAGAAACCAACCACCACCATTTTACTATCAGCTCTAAATATCGTTTGTCCATCTCTAACAAACAATTTTTTTTTGCCAATAGACATGTTTATGATTCATGTACATATTTTTTTAATCATTTATATGCCTGTTACACCGGATCCTTTTTTTAGCTCTTTATTTTGATCAAAGACGTGTCATGATGTCGTTTAAACGATCTCAACACATGCATTTAACGCATTGTGTTAACAAGGTCCATGTTTTTCCACATTACGAGTTCAAAGCACATGAACACATCAAAGGCAGAACAATGAATTTATAACTCTGTGAATCGGACATTCCGAGGAGCACGTGAATGCACCGAGAGAAAACAACTCTAATAAATATTATCTGATGGGAAAACTACCTCTTTATAATGTTAAGTCTTAGCAATATAAAATCCACATTTTCATTTCCTCTTTGTCTCCAAAAAACACCATCTGTGAGCTGTTGTCTTCTTTTCCTGTGTTTATCTCTAGCTGAATGAACAGTTTGACACTAATAAATAGCACCGGTGATGTGCAAGTATCGCGTTTACGTACTGTTTATTTGTCCTTTGCAACAAGAGATAGTGAATGTTTTGCAGCCTTTTACATTTCGGAGACTTTCCTCTGCCATCCCTGAGATAAAGCTCCGAGGCAAAGTTGTGTTTAGGCAACCTGAGGTGAACCTGGTCGGCGGTGAACTTCTGCTAATTGAATTTTTTCACCACGTCCTAGACAGTTACCTCCACCCACAGAGAGAAAGCACTTGTATCTCCGCACATCTTAACACACACATACACACACACACACACACACACACACACACACACACACACAGGAAGACAACCAATAGACACATAGGCCCTTACATGCGTGCACTCACTCTGACACCCAGTCACCCTCGCAGCAAACTCAGTCTGACAAGCCGGAACATGTGTGACAGAGCTCATTGGTTGGAAGCAGACATCCCTGTGCCCCGAGGCTTGGCTCTATCCCACAGGAAGCTGGGGTGTGAGCTGGGACACACAAGACATGGTGGGGCTGGTGGGAGGGGGTCGGGGGGTGGAGGGATGCACAAGGACTCGGCTCGCCATCAGCTGTAACTGTTACGCTGGTATTTTCGAGTTACTTTACTGCTGATTATAAGAAATAGATGTGCAAAAAATGCATGAGACGGGCAACTGACTTGTAGGTCACACATAAAGATCCCTGTCATAACAACATGAGGTGGAACTATCTACACTTTTTTTAATTTTTCTCGACTGAAAATCGTTAACCTTGAATCTTATATAATCTGAAAACCAATAGATTCCTGACGTTTCCCCCAAGGGCCAAATCACATTGAGACGTGCATCTAACGATTGAAAGAATAAATTCTTGGTCTTGAAAATTAAGCATCTAATAGATCCACATTTTTACTTGGATCAGCACGAAATAGCACACCCTCATATATATATTGGTTCTCTAAATAAGCCATTTTTCATCAAGAACCGTCCCCTGTTTCGGAATCGCACCAAAATGTAATGGATTCTTCCCTGATATTTTATCCGTCAATAATTTTTCAGAGTAGTTTTTGTGTAATCTTGGATGAAAATGAACCTCCTTGGTAGAGTTAATGAAATTAAACCTTTGCTATTTGTTTGTCTGTCAGCAGGATTACTCAAAAACTACTTGATTGAGTTTCATGAAATTCTTTGTAAGTATAAACGAAGGAATGCTGAATTTTGGCAGGATTTTTGGCGCTCTCCGAGTCCCCTTCTTAGTCATTTTTTGGCCAGAGGGGCTTCTGTTCCAGAACGGCTCAATGAACTTGCTCAAACTTCTTCAAGCCCAACAATTCCCATTTATACCAATCACATCACAGAACCTGACACATGCAGCAAAACAAGGGACCTAAAACTTTTGGTTATCATCAACAACTTACTTCCTTGCTCAACCTCCCCATCTGGGGCCGTTCGCCCACTGCAAGCCCGAGCACATGCACACAACACTTAACATTCACACGGACACATTGACATGCACTAAACGCACAAGTGCTCACCACATTTCTGCTCTACAGCTGCTCGAGAAGACAAGCATCGATAAATAACTCCTCTGGGATCCTGTGGGTTTCCAGAGTTTGAAACTTTGAACATCCAGCGATTGTTCTCCGCAGCATAACAAATTTCCCTTCTTTTCCAAAATGAAGTGCTGCTCTGACCACACCGAGGACTCAGAGACAGTACGAATCTGTCCACCTGTCAGCTCAGCACACCAGGGCTCTTTAATGGACTACAGGTGCCAGCTACTAAGGGCCAATAAAGAGGTGCAGAACAACTGCCTGTCCCGGCCTGAATGGGAATAGCAAGAACAGAGTGATGGACAAGAGAAGGTGGAACTGCTGGGGAAATAATCAGCCGCCGGGAAAGTCCAACAAAGTCACAACCTGCTGCAGAGTCGTCACATCGGGAGACGGGGGGGTTTTGTGTTCATGGAAAGACTCACATTGAGGATCGGGCTTTGATCAATGGCTGAGAACATTGAACAAGGTTCGACTATTTCTTTTGATTAGAGCATAAATGGTGCCAGATGCAAAAACTCAAGAGTTACATATTTGCCATTAAATTGTATTTAAACATTAATTTAAACTTAAATCTACTGATAAAATTAAACAAAAATTATAACCTAATCTTAACCCACTGTAAACAATATGTGACCATATGCAACAGAAAGCTGAAAATTCAGAGTGGCGGTCAATATTTGTATAAAAGTATATTGAACGTTTCATGTATAATTTGTACTACAATGTAAATCAACTGTACTGCAAATACTCTTGAAGTTTTGTCCTGGTAAAATAACGTTAACAACTTTATCACTTAACAGGTGTCATTGTCATTTCCACATCTTCTGCCTTAAAGCACATCAATTATCATCATAAAATTATCATATTCTTAAAAATGTAGAGGTAAGATACTGCATTGTACGTGAACTGGTGTGAATTGGTTTTTGTGCTTTTACAACAAACATTTGCATTAATCACTTAATTCCGGACGTTTTATCTGGGGACCCACTGGAGCGAGGCCTACGAACACTTTATAAAGACTCTTTTAATGTGTGCATTAATCCTTGTAAATTTTAAAGGGGTTTATAGACCATATAGAAGTATAATTACCCAGTTTGTGTGATGTATAGAGATCGTGATAAAACAAGTATGAACTACTATGGCACTCAGTAGAGTTCATAGGTCCCCTTATGAGACCACATGAATATTCACAAGATCTGATATGAAATTGTATCTACACCAAATTGCAAACACTCAATAAATATTAGTCCCCTAAATATTTTCTGAGAAATCGAGGGGAAAGAAAAAAATGAAGGATCTTCATGGGTTCTTCCTTTGGCTCCTACACAACATTGCCTGGGTAGTTTTTGCGTCACACTGCTAACTGACAATTAAAAACGCAGACAAAAACGTACCCTCTTTGGCGGAGGTAGTAAAGAAAGTACTATACACCCTGGCAGAGTTTCCCTTTTCTTGTGGTGGAACCGGGGCTTTTCCCATGATGCACTGTGGCAAAAGGCAGGGAACCACCCTGCATAGGTCGCCAGTCCATCACAGAGCGAACACACAGCGTTGGCGGCTCTGTGTGAAAAGAAGAGTGAGCGTGGATCCCTGTTGACCCTCTGTGTATTCAGCTGAGTCTGGTCCCATAAGCCTGGCATAAATGCCCAGCGTGGTACCTCCATGCTCCCCGTGGTCCAAAGAGCGAGCGGCTCCCTCTCACAGCCTCACTCCTTTCACTGTACCCTGGCCTCTCTCACCCGCAGAAACACACTGTCTCTCCCCCGCCACTTACTCTTCCGCTGTCTCACGCTCTGCCCAAACTTCTGTGAGCAGGTGCACTACTGTCGGAGCTGAAGACAGCGACATGGACAAGAGGAGCATCAGAAGAAAGAAGTACAGGAGGAGGAGGAGGAGGAGGACAACAACTCCGGACCTGAAAAAACAACAGCTGCGACAGCCGCATTGTCATTCCAGCATTTGTTTCATGCTGAGTGCAGCAGCAGGTCAGTTCACGGCATGGGAACCGCAGAACTAATCCCGTTTTGCATCCACGCTCGCACTAGATTGCATCCACAACGTTCAGGATGAGTAAAATGTTATTCAGAGGAGTGTTTATTTTGCCGAGCTGCAACTATTATTAGATTATTCAACAGCGTCAGCGTGCAGAAAGATAAGCAGTGGCCATTACAATAATCGAATCATGGTTTCACTTTTTTCCAGCTTCTTTCAGCCTCTTAAATGTAATGATTGATAAATGAGTTAAATGTTTGTAAACTGAATATCTTTGGACTGTTGGTTAGACAGAAAGAGATTTGAAGGTGTCACTATGGAAAATTATGACAAATGGCGTATTTCACTATTTGGGGTATTTGTTCCCTCAACACACTCACAATCACATCAACTTGATTTCAGATTGGTGTATCTCCAACACTGTTCCACACATTTGGGTCTTGACGTTCTCTAGACTTCACTTAAGAAGAAATCTCCAGAGAGTAGAGGTGAGGGTTGGAGACTCGGTGAGCAGGCAGGCGGATGGACATGATGCATATTCAGCCGCAGAAGTCATATGTTTGACATGTTTACACCAGTGTCAGCTCTTAACACTGAATTCTCTTGTCTTTCCAAGTTGACTAGTCACGGCTTTTCCATATTTAATATTTTTATTCTTAGCCAAGGTCCAATACTTGATAGTTTTAGCATAATATTAGGAGTTCCGTGCATGTCTGGAAGCAACTTCAGTAAACGTGAACCTATCTGAACTCTACGGATAAAAAATCTGCGATCCGATCATTTGGTATATATCCAGTTTGGCTAATAGGCATTTTAAATGTGTTTACTTTCTCTCTTATGGTGCTGGAACCCAGTGGTGACCACACATTCCACAGGAACAGAAGCTCCCCTCAGCAGAGCCCCAGTGGTGTGAAACTGGCCACGGCCATCGCACCTGCAGCCGTCCAGTCACAACACGTAGGTGAGCCCAGCTCCTGCTCCTCTCTCCTGGGGAAATGACCTGCAGGGAGCTTTGTGTGTGGCCACAAACAGGGGCAATGCTGAAAAGTGACGTGACAACAAACTGTCCTCAGTGTTTGACTGACAGCTGCTGTGCCACGTCACTTAGAGAAGAACATTTACTTAAAGGACAATCACACGTTTGTGGAAATACAATTCACTATGTGGCTTTTTCACCTTGGTCCTCTCCTATACACAGGAGGCCATGCTTCATGTTTCACCCTACACGCTATAATCATGTGTGTCTCAGAGTCCTTCTTTTACTGGCTCTCTTTTTGTTCGTTATTGGCGAAGAGGAAATGTCGCCCCTCCTCGTGTAATTAATGGGCACAATTATGTAATTGACGAGTGGTCTGCAGTTCGCTGCAAATAGGTCCAGATGTCCCACGAGGCCTGCCAGTGGAGGACCTCCGTCGTCCTGATCACTTACAGTGGGGTCAGCGCCCGTACCAAGACCCGACTCGCCCCCACACTGTTACCCAGACCCTCTTTTCTTTCTCTTGTAAATAAAGACTTAATGGTTTACAAGCCTTCCAATAACCGTAATACCTTCAGAGTGAATTAGCTCTCAGAGCTGCCAGACACACGGGCTGGAAGGAACCGAGACTGCTGGGAAGAAGAAGAAGAAGCAGAAGAAGAAGAAGAAGAAGAAGAAGAAGAAGAAGAAGAAGAAGAAGAAGAAGAAGAAGAAGAAGAAGAAGAAAAAGAAGCAACACACCCACATGCTTTTCTCTTCTTTACATAAGTAGAGGATTTTTTTGTCTTGAGTTTTTTTTAAAGATACACATTTCTTGTGATCTAAGCCGTTTTCATGCAATTACTTGTTTACTTCCCTCTTCTTGTTGTAGTGTATGTGGTGTGTGTGTGTGTGTGTGTGTGTGTGTGTGTGTGTGTGTGTGTGTGTGTCTGTTTGTGTGTGTGTGGATGTGTCAGCACATAATCATGGTGAACCAGCCTCTAAATTTCACGTTAAGATTACTGCTCTGCTGAAAGCTGATTTACATGCTGCTGATGTCATCGCTCTCTGTGCAGTCGGGCCTGTGCTGCCGCTGCTGAGGCAGAAAAATCTCCCTGTCTTCGGAAGTTTGAGAAACTCAACACTACACAGGTCCTTCAGTGCAGCAGGACCCGACAGGAGGAAGAACTCCAACAGATGTAAATGGTTTAATTAAACAAGGTGAATTCAATTTTTACAAGACTACTTTATGTAAGAACAGTCGAAGAAGGAAGAAGATTGGGGTTAGGAGCCAAAATCTGCTGCCAACCGAACACTGGTTCCTACTCAGCCGGTATCTACTGGACTCAATCGCAATGATTTTAGTTCCTGAGCTATGTACTGAAATAGTTGTCCTGCTTACAGGCAACACAAACATCCCCTACGTGTCTAGTTTACACATTCATACATGGCTCAGGCAGCACGTAATGTTAGCCTGCAGTAAGTTAGTAGCAACCTCAAACTCAAGTCGACACAACAACAAAATGCCTCGACAATGTGGCCGTGTCAAGTGAAAGGATTCAGACACCGGGACAAGCTGCATATGTCTGAATGTTATACTATTTTGTTGCGTAAATTTTTGCGTGAGTTTTGCGTGTATTTATATTTTTATACTTATGTATACTTTCAACTATTAACAGTTAGTTTGTTCAATTTCAACTTGCATCAATAAAAAAGACATTCTTATCATCAACCATTGTTTCGTACCTTTTTTTTAAAGAAAAGGTTCTGGCACCATGATGAAAGCATCAATTTAGCACTGATATCGATAAAAACCCAAACGATACTAAATCCTGAAGAGGATTTTTTACACTTGCTGGTCCTCTCCACCATAAGCAGCTTATATATCGAGGTCTGAATCTCCGCCGTGGAAAAACAGGTCTCGATGGCTGCTTGTTGAGTGAGCTGCTCTCCTTCATCCTAAACATCAGGGAATCTATTCGAAAGCTAGATGTGGGCCCGGATCTTTCTCATGCTGAGCAAAACAAACAGTCATTGCTGGCACGAAATACAGAGGAGCCAGAATTACGTCTTATCTGATCCAAGCTTTTGGGTTGAGACGTGAATTGGCTTTGTCGCTCCTCAAGTACAAACTACTTCTGAGAGGAAATCAGTTTAACCCTGGAATTTCATCAAACTTAATATAAAGTGTCATATTTGGAGGAGAAAAAAAAGAAACTGGAAAATACCATGATAATTTCTTTGCTTATGAGAACTTCTGTGTGTTGCAGCTTCCAGCCACATTCCAGTGCTTAAAAAACAAGAAAGGCGTCATTAAAATGAGAAACACTATCTAACACGAGTGCGCCGAGGTTGCTCAACAAGCGAGGTTCAGCCAGCCAGGCCAGGGGCAGGCAGTCAGGACGGCTGGAGTTGTAAATGTGTTCCAGCAGGAAAAGCCAAGCTGCACAGCGAGGCGAGCAGTCTGGAGTCGGCAACTTTCCCCTGCTCCAGCTAGCGCACCGCCCTCCCTGCAGCCCACCCAAGAAGCAGCCCATGGGCATAAATTTGAGAGCCTGACTCGCTGCGGATTTAAAACAATCTGCATCTCTCTCTCCCTCCCTCCCTCTCTCTAACTCTCTCTCTCTCTTACTCACTCCTCCACATACACTATGAAATGTTGCTCTCATTCACCCTTTTACTCTCTTTTGCTCCGTTTGACTTTCCACCAAATTCCACTGTTAATGAAAATGGAAAGTTCTTTCTCATACTCTGCCAGCAATGTTATTTTTCGAACAGCTTAATTAAGTTTGCGAATATGCAGCAAATGCAGTGGAACTGTACTTTTTCTGTGGAACTGTGCAGTTCTGTTCATAAAGGATTCCCCGTTCCCCGCCGCCGTAAATCAGGCAGCACAGCTTTGTCGAGGCAAAGTTAATTATATCTTACATCTTCCAATAGTTTGCCGAGGGGAATTATTTTCTCGATAACAACTTCGATACAAAGACGACTTGCTAGTTTCCATGTCTGTTTTATGGCAGCGGACCACCGGGAGCAGAGCTGTAAACAATATTTGATGCTTCAGAAGAAAAACGTCCAGTTGCTCCACTTCAGTTTTGGGCGATCACAAAAACCGACTAAACAAGCAAACCTCATCACTTCTGTTAATCACGTCCTGTAGAGTTTGGTTTTTTGAGTTGAGGATTTATTTGTTTGTTTCTGCTCGGAGAGAAACTCAACAGACAAAGGTGCAGTTTTCTCTGAATCACCAGCGAGTCCGTGACGGGTCTGATGAAAGCGGCGTGTGGACTGAACGTCATGTCAGTTCCGCTGTAGTAAATATGACTGAGGGCGCCGTTACCTTTGACCCACAGCAGATTGATGTCAGTGTATCGGTGACGGCTCGGCCTGCATTTGGCCTGCAGCCGTAGTAAGTCATGCCACGCCGCTACGTCCATGCATGCGGACCGACTTCCTGTCGGAGCATCTGATCTGGTTAACGTGGCACCAGCCAGCCAGCAAGGCAGCTTCTCACCACTGTCCCTTAACTCACAGAGCAGGGGAAACCAGAATAGAAGGAAGACGCAGAGGAAGAGCGGGAGGAGAAAGAATGACAGAGCTGAGAGAAAACGAAGGAGGGATATTTATAGAGACCTGGAAGAGAAGTTACAAAAGGAGGCGCGGGAGACAAAGAGAAATAAATTTCATCTTTCTTTGTGGGTCTAGAAGAAAACACAGATCCGTTTTCATAAATATACAGAATGAAGCAACAATACAACTGTGGTTTGGGTCATCCTCTGTTTAAAATGTTGTTTTTGTAACACATTGACGTCCTCACTCCTACATTAAAACATCTATGGTTGAGATGAGTTTAACTCCGTTTACTCCCTTTTCTAGTCCTAATTAGTTTTTACAGAGTTTATGATTGTGAGAATTTGCCTGTGCCCTTTTACTCGTTTTGACCTTGACTAGATCTCAACCAGGTCACAGTGTTACAATTAATTCAGTCATGTACTAAGTCTGGGTTTAAAAACTCAAAACCTTTTGAGTTCTGTGTGAAATGTGTCAGTAACTTTGAAGAGTGAAAATTGTCAGACATCCAAACTTGGGCTAAAATGCTTGGACAAAGTCACCTTTTCTTTGACCAGATATTTTCTGATCCAAATGTAACTTATATTGTTAAAAATAGATTTTGTTCAGCTAAAGTTATTTATTATCTATTGTTAAAACAGGAAGAAAAAAGGGTTCAACTAGTTAATACAGGGCAAAGTAATGCTGCTTTCGGACATGCACTGAACTCTGCACAATTTCCTGACATTTTCCAGCAGCATGTGAGAACACAAATATTGCTCCAGACCTTTTCAGACTCAGCACATTTCTGGAGAATTTACAGCGAGCAAGTAGGCAGGTTGATGATGTTTCCGATACGCAACAGATACGCAACTGGAGGAATTCAAATATCTCAGGATGAAAGAGGAGCCATTTACTCAGAGGATTAGAAGACGCAGGCAAAGTAGTTCTTCATATGTGATAGATAAACTCATTTGCTGGAGACAGGTCTGAAACCGATTTTGGTAAAGCTGGATTGATACCAAAACTCCTGCTATGCGCCTTCATGTGCAGTTACATGTTGATTACTGCTGCATGATGTGTTCATAAATATCATACTGATAAATATCTATTCTGCCTGTATATATATTAAGGAGAGTGTGGTATGTGAAGCTGAAAGTAGCCAGTGAACATCTGCCAAGCCAAGATTTTCAGGCTGCTATCTCATCTCAGATAAGAGCGTTGTTGTCCAGAAGCCTCATCATAAACACACGCAACATGAAAATGCCTCTTAACTCTCCCTCTGTCTCTCTCTCCCTCTCTCTCGCTCCATGGACGTCAGAAATCATCATTCCAGCAGGAAGATGTAATGGCTTATTACATAAAATGGTGCCGGAAATTTTGTGACTGACGTGCAAACTGCTAAAGAGGCGTACACTTGCTTCTTCACAGGCGGAAATTAAAATAAGAGATTGCAGTGTTGTTGGAGAGGGAAGAGAGAAGAAGGAGTTATTTAATCTGGAGCAACGTTTCACCCAGATGTTTTATTCTCTTTTGTGTGTTGCAAAATCTCATTGCATCACACCCACATTATATCACCTGTCACAATGATCTTCCTCTGCTCAGCATCAGAGAAACCTGAGACCGACAGCTTCTAGTTTTCTTCCTCTGGTGACGTCCACCAGGTAGACGTTACAGAAACGCAGGCGGTGAGGAGGGAGACGTCCAGACACCGTGTTTTAACTCCACCGATGATGGCAGCGTGGCTATGGCAACCTGGTGAAATAATAAACACCGCCTCCTCTTCGCTTTCTGCCCGCCAGGACGGCACGCCGTGACTCACCAGTGGCTGAGAACACACACATTGAAACAAACACATGGCCAAACACACACACACACACACACACACACACACTCACTCCTGCACACATGTACCTCCATACATACAACTAATAGAAACTTGCAATAATATAAATACTCAGTGAATTAACCTGCAGGCATAAACACACACAAAGGCACAATTGCAAATAAATCAACTATTCAGTCAGCAGGGGATTTCAAACCTATACAACAAATGGATTCAGTCAACATTCACGCCCATATTAGAACTGCAGCAGTCATCTTTTCAACTTGATATCTGAATTTCCAGATCCACGTTCATCTGTTTTCTGCTAGTAATGTTTCGCCCTGATCGTACAGCTGATCAACATCTTTAATAAAACATTTAGATAAGTTTTGAGTCCCATTAAAGAAGGATTAAGCTACAGATAAACACCAAACTGCCACAATATAAGATGAGACAGGCTGTTGTTACGTTGTCGAGTAACGGTGGAAAATGAAAAAGTAACAGTGTGGGTTGTTTGCGAATAAGAACACTGCTCACGGGATCACCTGGTTCCTATTAGCACCAGTCTGATTTCTAATGTCAACCACATGAAACGATCGCTGTATCGATGTATCAAAAACTGCCACCCTCATTCAAAGAAGAAGGAGGGACAATGGGTAACGGATCAGCTCTGCCTTTTATGCCTCTCACTGTCAGCGACGTGCTTAAACCTACATCACACACACACACACATGTTCCCTCAGGCAGAGGCTAACACTGAAACACTGCATTTACTGTCAAACACAACCTCCAGCTCCCTTTGTGCTGCCTGTTGTGCCACACACGACCTTCTCATCTGGTGTTATTGCAGGGGGTTGAACCACTGTGGGCTCAGGCTTTACACCCAGGCATCCATACAGTAGCCTGTATATGTTTTAGGTTTAAACGGCATATTAACAGTAAAAATATCTCCATCCAGACGGGTGTTTTAAGTTCATATCTGAAATTATCTCCATCCATATAGGGACACACCGGACTGACGACAAGGTGGAACTGTTACTGGTGTAAACGTATTGTTAGAGACATGTTGCATTTGCCGCTGGTGAACCAATCAGAGAGCAAAGAAGGCTTTGTCCAGTCCATACTTTAACGCAGCCCTGGAGTTTTCCAAAGTTTGCCAAACTTCTCAGTTTTTGCCGTTCAAAAACCCCAGATGAGTGTGGACTCCAGGAGCAACACTTATGTGTTTTAAATCTAAATTGTAGAAGTGTGGATGCAGCTCCAGCCATGAACTCAGGAGCTTTGTGGAGTCTTGGTCCAGAGAGGTGGGGAGAGTTGTCCTCCTGAATTCCACCAAACTACACCATGCATTTCCATTTGCATGCATTTTCCAGTACAGTGGTAAGGTGCCATGTCCTGATTGAAGTCAACCCTCCGTCTCATCGCATCAAGGCCAGACTCACACTGTGGTAAAGTGAGACGTC
The DNA here is from genome assembly GCF_963576545.1 of Limanda limanda. Lineage (NCBI taxonomy): Eukaryota > Metazoa > Chordata > Actinopteri > Pleuronectiformes > Pleuronectidae > Limanda > Limanda limanda. The sequence goes on from NC_083639.1 coordinate 7,824,871, forward strand.
CTCGGATGGAGGAACTTCAAGTTGGCAGCCGACCTAATAAACTTTACACGTTCTAATGAGGGAACAGCTGAGAGACTCTGCGGCACAATGAAAATACAACTTACTGAGACACGTGCATTTCTAAAATTAGATAACAGCTGCAACTTGCAAATTGATTCATCGATCCAGCGTTTGCTCTGATGGAAAATAGCGAAACGGTGGAAATAGAAACCTGTTGCAGAAATGTGTCTGATGCAACTGGTGGGAAAACGCCAAGTGACCACGAACAATCATATTTCCCATGACTACAACATTAGCCTTTTCTATTATGTGTGCCCTTTGGCTAATTCAATTCAAGTGTCTAATGCCTTTGGCCTGTCGTGTCAGGGCACTTCTTAATAACGCCCCTTTCCTCAATTCCTCTGCTTCACTTCAGCATCATTTCATGTTTTAAATGTAGTTCAATGGAGATGGGTTCCTCCACATGGGATCGCGTGAAATCCTCAGTGTGGTGGTGGGACCGAACACTGAACAAAGACTATTTTGCATACATGTCGATCGTGGCTTCTCGTGGTGACATTCAGACGACTCCAATGGGATGAAGTTTGGCTCGGTAATAACCAAAACAACCGTGACCACAATCAATTCACTCTGGTCCCCGGGAACAACAATCCCCATGTCAATGAACGACAACACACACACACACACAAAGTGAATAAAGCTTTGCTGAAACGCAAACTCAGTCGCTGAACCAAAATAACCTTCAAATACCAGAGACCCTGACATGAGCAAGATGAGGTCTCTCCGTGTGCCTTGAAGCACGGGGTGGGGGGGAACTGGGAGATAAAGGAAGAGAAGAAGTGAGTGTGTCTGTGTGTGTGTGTCTTCGCTCATGTGTCCTTTGGAGCATCCCCAGGCCTCCTCTCTGCGGCTGGAGCTGCCGACCGGCCCGGCGCTGGGAGCCTACGTGGTTTGAGCCGGGGCCGGCACAGACAGACAGCTGCTATTAAACCCTGATTGTTTCAGGTTCACAGGGTGTGAAAGGGCCTGATTGAGGGGCTGTGATCCCAGTGAGGGTGGTCTTTCTCTCTCCTCTCCCTCCCCCCCTTAGCCTCCCTCTTTCTGGAAGGTGGGAGGAGGGTGTTTAGGAGGAGGGGGAGGAGTGTTTTTGTGGGTGGGGGGGTTTGCAGGCTATCACGTGACGCGTGTGTTTCTTGCTGAGCCGACCAAAATGGAATCTGGACAAAAACACACCACTTGTTGCTGCCTGCCTGTGAGTGAGTGTGTGTCACGTGACCGACGGGCGGCGGTGCCAGCACAGAAAATTAAACACGCCGTCCAGATAATTAATGCCAGAGACGCCTGTGAGGAGGAGTCCGTGTTCAGATGTGTCCACATTCATGCATTCAACTAACGACTCTCATCGGATTAACAGAAGAGCACCAATTAGACACACAATCCAAATTGTCAATTGTTTTTACCGACCTCAAAGACGGAGGGACCCATCCCACCGAGTTGAACTGTATTCGGCCTGATAGGGACTTATCACTGCTCTGATATGGCCGTGATAAGGCAGATCAGTGCTCTCTTGTGACTGGCTGTGAAGAGGGACAGTCGCTTCCTGTATGGTCTATTTGTTTAAGAGCATTCCCATTAAGGAGCCTTTTGGCCTTAACACACGTGATAAAGAGCAGGGAGGGCGAGGAAGCTCCCCTGCAGAGCCTTTCACGTGTGGCCAGAGGACAAGTGCATGTTCTGCCCCACATGCATTCACCTTGAGGAGAGGAGTCTCTCTGCAATGATTCCATTCAAAAAGCCAAATCTATTCAGCACTTTAAATTTTAGATTAATTATATAACAGGACAAAATGTTTCAAACTGGTTTTCAGATTCACATAAAGTCATTCTTAACTCTCTTACTGTATATATTGTTTTGTTTTGTTTTGTATTGTTGTTTAATGTCTGATTCTTATTTATGTACAGTGCACCAACCACACCAAGGCAATTTCCTGTATGTGCAAATGTACAAGGCAATTAAAAGAATTCTGATTCTGATTCTTGATGCATAACTTACCAAGTTAAGTGACATAAACGAGCTATAACCAACTTTCACAAAATAGCAACACCTCCAACTTAATTTATTTCTTCAACTTCTGATGCATTAAATTCCTAAGATTTCAAATAATGTGATAGTTTAATCACAATGTTGTCTTTCCCTCTCATGTTTTTTGGAGATCTACTTAAGACCCTTGTAATTACACTCTTTCTATGTGTGTGTGTGTGTGTGTGTGTGTGTGTGTGTGTGTGTGTGTGTGTGTGTGTGCACACGTCTGTGCAAATACTGTTTAGGAAAGTTGTAGGTCTGTGTGCTTAGCACTTCTCAATGTCACTTTGGAATAAATAAGTGTTTGGCTTCTCCATTGAATCCAGTGTTGACGCTCTTCAGTCCAGGGCCACTACATGAAGCCTGCAGCAGCCTAATCTTTGCACATTAACAGCTACAGTCACCTCTTACTCAGACATTTAGACCCAATAATCTGTCGCAGATTAGAGCTAGATTATGGAAAGAAAGGCTTTGATATAAAGCAGAAATAATAAGCCAAAACCTTTCAATAAGCTCAAACATTGATCGTGCAGTTTGTGGGTTATTTACAGGAGCTTTTCACCCCTGGAGCCTCGACCCCACAGTCCTCTGTGGTGCTGTTGTTGTTGTTTGGTGGGTGTCCTGACAGAAACTCACATTTGGAAAAGATATTGGCACCTCAGGCATTCCAGGTTACAAGAAACAGCTGTTCTTGGGGCGGCCTTGCCACCATTATGTGTGCCAGAGGCTTTTAAAATGTGCTGGAAGTCAGACCCCCAAAATGAAAGACTCAAACCTGAAGACATGGAGGAGGTAGAGGTGGACAGACTTTCATTTTATGAGCTGTAAAGTCTGATTAACTTAACTTCCACGTGGACAGAAATAAGAGGACGATTTGCACTGAGGAGGAATCAAATGAGTCCTCAAAATCAGAAAGGCTGAAGTTAGTGGAAATGATTTGCTACAGAATGAGTGGATTTTGGAGTGTTTGGAGGAAATGAAAAGCCCAATTAGTCAATGCGTAAAAAGTTACGCACCATCACCTGAGGAGATGCAGCCAACGGAGAACTTCCAGAACACATTAGAAAGTTTTCTCTGCTTCAGAAAGTAGACAAGTAATTCATGGAAACCCGAGCATTGACACACAGCTTAACAAAACAGGCTGGAGACTCGTTAGTTTCTCGGGGATCGGTCGTGATTTCAGGAGCGAACACAAATCATCAGCAGCGCTTCTTACCTCAGGTTGACGCGCGGATCTTCAGCATGAAACTTGGAGACGTGGTCCCACAAACACACACTCAGTCCCGGGCTGGAGGAGCTCAGCGGGTCCCAGGACTGGGAGAGACTGGGTTTCCAGTAAAGCCTCCCCTCTCTCTCTCCCCTCTCTCTTTCTCTCCCCTCTTTTCTTTCTGGCACACGCACTCGGATGGAGATGGACCGGCTTCTTCCTCGCAGGCGCTGTTATCCTGTTTCAGAATGGCTTCTCCATGGCGGTTCCCCTCACATTCACTGCACGCAGACGGACGGTGACAAACCTGAACCCCATGTTCGGCCGTGGAGTCCCGCAAACCGCCCTGGAGTTCGGCTGCACAGCCAATGCGGGAATGCGCACCCCCTTCTCCTCCCTCCCTCCCCCTCCCTCCCTTTCTCCACAGTCTGTGGACCACCCCGAAACAGGAAGTTCACTTTTTGTTTTTCTTGAGAAGGAGCTCCATGCTGCTGCAGTTTTCCCCTCAAAACCCCAACACGCCCCACGTTCTCCCCTCGGAGTGATAGGTTTTCTGACGTGTTTCTCTTTGTGCGTAATTGTGAGAACATTTGTTGCGCCACGGATTAGTTATTTAAAGATTATGCATGTGTGTATAAAACACTCGTAGGGACACGGCTGGGACTATATATAAAGATCGCCGTTATCTAGTCATTGGGATAATGTATCTATAAATGTTTTTGTTTACTTGAATGGTGTAACTTCATAGCAGCCTGTGGGACAGCGTGTGTGGCAGCAGCAGCTCGGTGTGTGTGTGTGTGTGTGTGTGTGCGCGCGCGTGTGTGTTTGTGTGTGGATGCTGCAGATTGCTGCGCCTCGGTCCTCCACAAAACCTGGACCGGATCTCAGGCTCAGGAGGGTCCAACACAGTACTGTGTGTTCTTCATGAGGATATCACAGGCCAGAGAACACGTACAAGTACACACAACATCAGTACTGTGTGTTCTTCATGAGGATATCACAGGCCAGAGAACACGTACAAGTACACACAACATCAGTACTGTGTGTTCTTCATGAGGATATCACAGGACAGAGAACACGTACAAGTACACACAACAACAGTACTGCATGCTCTTCATTAGGATATCACAGGCCAGAGAATGTGTGCAAGTATAAAAAACAACAGTACAAAGTGTTTCTTCATTCACTAATAGAATATTTCAGTCATATTCCTGTTGACATTTTCTGATTTTCTTTTTCTGATGAATACTTATGTCTGCATCACTTCCACTGAGTCAGATGTCTGACATTCCCACAAGAATTAAAAAAAACACAAATAGAAAAAGTTTAATGCACGACACTTCCACATACACTTTTAAGTGTGTCCTTTCTAATTTTGCCAAAGTTGAAACCGCTTTTTATTGTTTGCACACTAACCCAGTGCATGCATCGTCAAGGCAACTGCTGCGTGTCGATACTACAAAATGCTGTGAAAACTATAGGACATTATAATAGACTAAGATGTCTATATGTCTACATGACGCTACTATACTCCACATGTTTTAAATTCTAAAACTGCTTATTCCAAGCATGACCTTATTCAGGTTAAGGTGATCAAAAACTGCTGATGACATATCAGTGTCTCATTCAGACTATTGTCTTAAGGGGCTGCATATCAGAATATTGGCATTTGTGTAAATGGGTCTATTGTTATGACTTGAATAGAGACAGATGTTAATGCTATAAGTAACATTTAGAGTCTAAATGTCTGCTCTGAAAAAAGCCTTGTTTCATTTACTCTGCCAACGGTGGAGATCAATAACAGCCGAGGTCTGATATCGTTTTCCCTCCTGCTGTTTGGTGTTGTGTGTGTTGTGTCGGAGCTACAGTCCAAATGATGGTTCATGCCACGCTCTGTTGTTGCCCCACTGTAAGTTAATAGATCAGTGAATTATCGCCCTCTTGCTTGTTTTGCACTGCCTCAATGACTAATTGCTTGTGGTCGCTTGACTCGAATTCAAGCTCGTCCCAAGGTGAGGTTATATACTTTATGGTGTGTTGTGAAATGCAATAGCTCATCCCCAGTTTTCAGGCCCGCGTGTGATTCTTCTCCAGGCTGAGGTTGGTTGTGGTTTGAGACATTAGCAGGCTCCAGTGTTATTACCACTGTCTAAGTTATTTATCACTCATTCTCTGTTTTGTTGTGTTTGCACTAAGCTGCTGTTTAAGTTTTAATATTGGCCCGTAACATGAATGTTCCCAGGAAATCTTCAAAGTAAAATGTAAAGGTGTCACGAAGAGATGTGGTTGAGGTGATAAAAGCAGTAATGTAGCCTCCACAAGCAGAACAAATGACGAGTGAATGTCTTTCAGCCAAACAGCTCAGTTAGAATCAGGTAATAAATCTACGGGCATGAAGGGGTTCCAGTTTAAATTAGCCATGAGTCAAAGTCTGAACAGTTGGTGACCTGAACCGCGGCTGGAGTCCATTGAGAACATACGGCCAGTGGTTAAACCAGATTTTGTCAATGAAAGTCGTGGGCTTTAGTCCCAGTATAGCTGCTGCAGGAGTAAAGCAGGAGAGTCCTGGATGTAAATCAGTGCACAGATGCTGGAGCCATATGCTTCATCTGATTGCACAGAGAATCCAACACAGGCATCACTCCAGATTATTAATGTGGAGGGATTACACAGGTGAAGCAGCAAATCACACAGAGTCTATGTATGGACGGATTTACTAGATTTTGTAAGAAATTTGCTTTTGCTTTTTGCCAAAACTGTGAATTGTTTTTCTATTATGGGAATTTCTGAAACTGTTATTCTCTTGTTAGAATTACAATTATGTCATTTATACAATGCACCATTTTTATCTAAACGTATAAATGTTGTTTTGTTTTTTTCCCTTTTTAATCTTTTTCTATTTTAAAAATTTGATGCACATTTATCCTTTTCTCACCTTTACCTTTTTGAATTGTTTTATCTTTTTTATTCTACTAAAATCATAACTATCTATGTGTGACCCTTTCTAAACAGGATGTTTGGTAACATCTACCAAAATACATTACATGGTTCAGTATAATAAAAGACATTCACAATCAAAATAACAAAAACAATTCTAAAACCTAAAAGAATTGTTTTTGTCTTCACAAATCACAGGTCGCCTGATTTAGACTTTAACAATCTGTACAGGGTGTTAAAAACTCCCTCCCCCTCTAACAAATTTAACAGGAGAAAAAAAAAAAAAACTCATAAAAATCAGGTCAGAGAGAAAGAAAAGGTTGCGGAATACAAAAGCTCTCAGAAATTAAGGGAATGTGGAAACAAAAATCAAACTAAACAATGCTTCCTTACCGAAAAACGTGTATGCATCTCTCAGCGAGGCATGGGGAGAAAAAGTGAATGGGACAGAATTCAAAGTTACAGATTACAGTTTAGTAGATTACAGACAGGGTCAGGACTGTAAATCAGAGCAAACGCTTTCAGCAAAGTGAAGGTGAAAGCTGTAAATGAGATGTTGCTCGGCTCTGTTGCCTTATCAAAGTATAACAAAACCTTTCAATGAATCATCAGAAACCATCGGGTGGTGCTGGTGATTTCTGATTAGATATACATTTCTGTATCATTATATATATCCAATGTCTTTATTCAACAGTCAAAAGAAAGTGTTGCATGGCTGCAGGGTGAAGGAGCGTCTAGGCTCAGAGTGTTTAAGGCCACTGGAGGATACACAGGAACATGCATGTTAGCCAAATGAGAAGGAGAGAAAGCATCTGTCACTAAGAGGTTCTCAGGGCAGCTGGACACCATTCCCCCGTGCTGCAACATCCACAAAATCTTTTACAGGATTTGTTTTTCCGTTGCAGATGGTCCTTTGCACATGCACTTTCTTTCCATTGGAGCAGGGTCTGAGAGTGCTGTAACTCTGCAGGTATTACACATATGGGCTCTCTGTAGCTTCACCTCAGGCCCTTACACACACTGATCAGAGAGTAAGAGGAGAGTCTGCAGGGGATGAACAATGCACAAGGAGGAGCATGTCTGCATGGATGTTGTATATCTTCAGTCTCTGCTGGTGCACAGGAGCTGCACAGATTTGACATGTGAGTAAAAAAGTATATATTTTGCAGGGATGCTTTATATTTGCATATTGTATTTATAATGTACACTGTATGAGGCAGTGGTTGCAATGGAGTATATGGTGCATTATGTTATAGTATCTCTAGCATGCAGTTGAATTGTGAGTTATAGAAAAGGTCAATAGTTTATTCATTCAACACATTAGTTGGTATCAACAGAAAGCAGGCAGCTGTAAATAATCATATTTTGCATAACAGAAATACTTGAAGGCTGAGGACATCTAACCACAGTTAAAGAGGCATGAAAGAAATTAAATGGATGTATTTAATATGCAATAAAATACGTCTGTAGAGCTATGCACCAAAGTAATCAAAAATGCATTATGTCTACTCAGAAAGACATTTTTATTGCTAATGTTTGCTTGGTGGAAATACCCCAGAGTTAGAAAATGTCGGGAAGTAATCACGAGAATCTAACTGTATAATGCTAATTTATTGAAAATTGCATGGATTTAATTAGAAAATCCTTGTTTTCCATCCCTGTATCAAATTTTCTAGACAAGGGGGGAATGTTACAATAATGATGAATGATGATAAATCATTTAAATCATTTATATGGCCTGTAGTTTAGAGTATTTGTCAATACTGATACTTCATGCAAATAAACACATTTAGATCCTTTGATATATTCTTTAATTTTTGACATGCAGCTTTGTTTTTTGGAATTCCCAAAGTGAACTCAAATTACTCTCACAAATATCCATTTACCTGACATTCAATGAAAAATATCTTTGTTGTAATGAAAACATATGGCCTTGATTGGTTATCACGTAGATTACAGGGACCTTTTCATCCAGGAAAAAAACAATACTGTTTAGACATAACATTTTCCTCCAAGTAAAGTTAAATTTGGTGGAATACTTAATTTACTTAAAATGTACCTCTATAAATGTAAAGCTAGTATCCAGTAGTTTGTTTTACAGCATTATCTGATCGTAGTACTATTACTGAGCAGACTGGAGTCATTGTAATCCAGGGTACTGTTTTGAATGGATTATAAACTCCAGACTCTGAGACAATTTATTCACGAGCAAGGCATTTTACTATTAGACAGTGGACAGTAAGGGCATTTTACTATAAAGAGTATTATTTTTATTTATTGTATCATGATATATTAAAACAGTGCAAATGTCTTAATGTTCTTTCAATGTTTGAGTCATAATCAAATTTGCTAAAAAAATACATTTTATTTTAAAATATTACTACATATGTATATATAATTGATAATACATGTAATGACACAGTGTTTTGTTTTTCTTTGCAGCTGGTCATATAAACCTTTTATTTTGCTTCCTGATTCATGTTATATAGGGGGTATTATATGTTATAGTTTATTTATATGTTTATTGTTAGTTCAATCCACTGTCACCAGAGGGCAGCATAGTGCAAGCCTGAGAAGAGGGAAAACCAAAACACCCTGAAAACAATGACGTCCTCAGAGGTAGATTGCATTACAGGATATTAGAGAACCACAAATATAAGCTCCAAAAGCACCACTCATACAGAAAGTGGCCAAAATTATGAATTCCTTCAAATTTTTATACACACCACTTGGATCTCCATCATTATAGCATTACAAGCGCAAATGTTTGTTTAATCTTTTGCACCTATTAGTTGTAATTTTGTTTTCTTTTAAATGTTTTTTTACTTAGGGTATTTCGTTCATTGTAGTCCTGTCTCTCTGTCAGCAGCTGGACAGACTTCACATCATCTAAGCAGATCGTGTCTTATGTACCAGGTATGTTTGCAATAAAATGACACGTGTGACTGCACAAATTATCAGCAGAATGTCAATCCTGATCAAATGTCAAACCCTGTTTTTTCCTAAAGAGGGCCTACTTTGTCCAAATGTTGATTTGGAAAACATTATATTCTCTATTTTTTACCATTGGGTAGAAGCTGATGAACCATTGCATCATGCAGCCTACTTTTTAAACTCAAAAATAAAAGTGAGAGAATTCTATGACCTATTTGTCTAATTTATAACCAGTGGTGATAATAAGGCCACACAGGATAAAGCAATTTCACTGCTGTATCTAAAGAAAAATTTAAGTGAGTATTTAGCTTTTTATATTTGATCAAGGATACACTCAAAACCCTGCAGTACAGCTTGGCTGTGACATTTGTACACAGTCACATTAGATGCTGGCATACAATTACCTGATTGGATGGATTGTGTTGAGTCCACTTTGACAGAATCAGGTCCGCACAGGAAATTGTGTGTGGTAAGACCTGAGTGAGGGTTCAGGTGGAACAGACAGGACTCTGACATTGATTCCCTGAGCTGTGCTGATGCAAGCTCCTGCTGGATCATGAACTATTTAAATCCAGCAGCCCCTGTCCTCATTAAAACACTTGCGTATAAACCACCTGATTATCCAAAAACGTCCAAAGCCCACAGTGTTTAATCCTATTTCCTAATCGTATATGATATTTTGCATGGTACAGGGAAATGTAGAAAAAATGGTATTAGAATGTCCCACTGTTGAAATGTGTCTCCAGCGTAAAGTGATTGAGGAGTTGAAATGTATGTTCTTTTCTGAATCTCCACTGGGTGGCAGTACTAGCAAAGACAAGTACTACATCCAAAATATTTTTTAAATAGCGTTTAAAAATTATCTTCGTGCAGATGAGCATTTTTGCTCTGCACCATTCATCCCTGACCTGCATCCATACTAACACACCCGAAAACCTATCACATGACTATTCATGACACCTGATGCATGCACCTGATGATAAAAACAGGAAGCAGATTTCTACTCTGCTGTTGGTCACTTAGTTCCAGGATAAAACAAATAAGGAAGAGCAGTGGTGAAAAGTCAGACTGGGAATGTTTTAGCTTGGAATGACTTCGAGGTTAAACCCAAAACGTTTACGGAAAGTACGGATAAGCTATGCTTGTAATTCGTCAATGTCAGGAGTACCAGGCTTTAGACAAGATGGCGTACCGAACATGTACCGAATGCAAAGTTCTCAACTTGGGGTGGGGTTGGGCTTGTGCAATTCTGACACCTTTCCTGCACTCGGACTAGGTTTGGGCCAGTGTTGAAACGGAGAATTAGAGCAGCTAACCTGGGACAATTCAGAAAGGTCAGTCATTAGCCTTGTTGGACCATGTCAGTTTGGCAATGGGTTGTTGGGCACAGCTGATAACCTGTTCATTTCCTTCTTTGTTTAGACTGTTGCCAGGAAACTCTGGAGCTCTTTTGCAAGGTTTGGTCAACGGGTACATCCAGGCCAGTTGCTTAAATGATGGCGAGACAAGGATTTTCTTGGATGGATACTCAACTAAAGTACACGTATGTCAGAAAAACTATCTGACCAAAATCTGATGCCCAGTCAACATACCCAAGATTCATAGCCACTCCGTAACCACAGAGACACAAAAAAACAACAAAGGCAAAGTCTACTACCTTCTGAGCAAGTTCTAGCTTGCGTCAAAGCTTACTGTATTAATGGGTGTAATCTTTGCTATGATTTGAAAATAGCAAATGTACCAGGAGCATCAGGAAAACCAGGAGAAGTTAGTACCTAGTATGATCATTGGTTTTCTGCTGGTATATACTGTATGTTCAAGTCATCAGACATACCCAATTCCCAATTCCGTAGATATCTTATTCAACCATAATCCTTATCAAATTGTGCCTGCAAGAGGCAGCCATGTATTCCTTTGGGAACAGAGCTGTAAATCTGTGTGCTAATCGAGTGATAATTCCTCTCAAGCAATTTAAGCACTTTGGATAAAGTCCAAATATAGAATAAGAAGGACCGGCCTGTTATGAATGGCAAAAAGCTTGGTCTGTCTTCTCCCTGAAATCTTCCTGTCCAATTTCACAACACTTCCAAGTCAATTCTTATTTTACATTTTGGTTTTTCAGATTAAGCTATGCCACAACTGGTTTGATGGAACAATCATCATCTCCAAAGAGATCCTCTTTTCATTGTCCTAATGCTTTCAGCAATGTCTCTGGTATCATTATTCTTACACCCATATGGTGCCAAAGGCAATCTTCAGTATGGGAGTGTCTTTTAAAATTACAGTATGTGTCCTTCAGCAGTCAAAACTATTACAAAAGATCTGTCAGCTGCGAGAAAGTTGGCTGTGATATAGAAAATAATGCAATATGACATTGCTGTAGGGCATTGAAAATGTGCATGTTATGATATGTTTACCGCAAGCTCTGCCAACTATGACTTGCCTCAGGTTGAGGGCTTTGCTCATGAATCCTAACAGGTATCTCAAAATCTTCTCACCCGTAGCAATCCAACTGTTTGATCAAACAGCTAAAATTGGGAACTGGATGATTGGGAGCTTTCTGATTAAGTAAAATTAATGTTTTAGTGAGATACTGCACCATTAGTCTTAAACCTGGGTTTTCGATATAACAAAGTAGCCTACTTGTGGGCACATACTTCAACACTTCTTTGTATCATCGTTTATACCTATCCTGTTCCAAAAGTCAGCTACCTTACCAGTCAAGTCTGGGCAATGGCTATTTTTACAAGAGGAGTACAGGACAGTAGTGTGTTGACACCATCACAATGTCTTGAGTTTCGACTTGATCAAACATTTTTCTACCTTTTTAACCCCTCCCAATCTATATAAGACAGAGCCAAAATAGAACACATTCTGATTTAGAGAGTCCCTTGGGCAAGTGTTATTAAACTTTGTTGTTACTTGCACTGATCAGTGTTCTCAAACATCAGTTTTATTTATGCTCAGCAAGAGAGTAGACTACCTGTAAAACGTAGCAGTAGTGTCCAGGCTTGTGACTGAAGGTGATCTAAAGAGTTCAATCAAATTCAAATAGTTGAATCTAGAAATGCAAGATTTAAAAGATCAGACAAGATAGAGACCGATAGAGATAAATATATGTTTCTTTACTTCACAGTCTGTCAGTCCCTCAACTCAAATATTTGCCTTGCTGGTCTCAAGTAGTTGACAATCTTGGTTGTTGTTGGAGGTAAACGTGACAGAGTAAACAACATGAACCCAATAAAGCAGGAGTTGGTTTAATTGTTTTGTTCCTTGTAGTAAATCTGAATGATTAACCTTCGGGCTGATTACTGTTACCGGCCACCAGGTGGCAAAAAGGAAGAAGTTCAATTTTGTGTATATAAGGAAATGTACTGTCTTGGTAGACAAGCCACGACAAGTTAAAAAAGAAGGAAAATATCAATAATATTTTTGGCATTTGGCAATAACTTGATATTTAATCTTTATATTTAGTAAATAGCAAATTGACACCACGATTAGTTAGAAGCCTCAACACTGACTGGTTTGTAGTAAAACGCTGTCAAATTGTGACAGAAAGGAGATTTTAAGATATTACAAGTGAAATTATATACTTGTTATTTCTACACTAGATTTTAACAACATATTTATTGATCATTAAATACCGTGTATTTTATGCAAAACTATTATTTTTGAAACAGCCAGGTTTGTTTTGGGATCTTGAGGTAGGTGTAAAATATGGTTCATGATCTGATTTTACTTAAATCACTTAATTTATCTCCATTAGACAGCTAGCTGACCTCGTTTATAGTGCACACAAAGTCTAAAGTAAAGCTCCATCTGAGTTAACATGGAGGATGCAGGATACTGTGCGGTAACAAGCACCTCTGATGTAAAACACAGAGACATAACAGGTAACTGGGTCTGTGTAATGGGATCATCATGCGGATTTTATTTATTATTTATTTTATTATTAAGTTATTTTAAGTGCCGCATACACGGCAGCAAGAAGTCATAATATGCATCGTATTCTTTGCTTTCATAGGGCCAGATTCCTGCAGAGACCCAATCGCTGACTGATTTAAGTACAATTTTACCATCATCGTTGAATATTCTAACATGAAACACGTATAGTGAGATTCAATATCACTATAGGTGAGGCTAGAGATATCTCAGTGTAAATACTTCAGCAGTAAGCTGTACGTCAGGTTGGTTTGGGTACACGAAATGGCACCAGTTCACTACGTTGGCTAGCCTACATCTTAAATTGAATAATTGATCTGTCCTCTACTTGGGGAGTTAGTTTGGGTGTCAACAGTGAGTCTGATGGTACCTCTAATTCCTACTCACTTTTTTAAGCATTTCTGGAATATGTTGTACACGTGGATAGTGCAGATCCCTGACGATTTTTCTCGGAGTATGTATGTTGCAAATGATCACAAGTACATTAAAAAGTGTGTGCACTACACTGAACAGCCAATCTGTTGTTTACTGTTAACCTGGAGACTGTTGAGGGAAAGGCGAGTGTGAAAGCAGCTTTTCACAGGTCGTCCTGTCATGACATCGCATGGGACAAGTCTGACCGATGCCTTTACCCTCCCCAGGGGATTTGTGGGATTGTGAGTGGAGTGGAGGATTAGGGTTTTAGCGGCACACAACACACAGTCGGTCTGTAGGTCAGTGTGTCAGTATATCAGTGAGTCAGTAGGCTTTTATTTTTTCTCAGAGTAGGTCAGCTATCTGCTTTCCATGAGCGAGGCCAGTGGAATGACTTCCTTGTGTCAAAGAGTACTCAGCCACTCATGTTAACTCTTAACTGTTCTCAGGATCATGCTCTACAACCATAACACGTGCTGCCAATTGTTCAGCCACACCATCAATTGACAGTTCATCATTTAGATGCTCTTCAGATCTGCTGATGTAGAGGGTTAAAGGACGCCAATCCTGTGAAAATGCTTAGTATCCACTGAGCTGTTCCTGCAAATAAAATCTCCTGGAAGAAATATGAAAGCACAGATGACACAAGCAGGATCAGGAAAAAACTAGTAAGTAACTGGTGCTCAGGATTGTTCTGTGCAGATTGAGGTGAAACCATATTAGGTGTTGAATTATATTTTTCTTGAGTTTTTATTGAATCCATGTGCCAGTCCCAGTGGTTTGCAGCCTGGGAGTCTGTATAGTTGTATTCATGTTGTTAGTTATTGTATGCACTAGGCCACAAATATTTTAGAACTAAGAAAATAACTTCTGAATTATTTTGCATAAAGTCGACATTGTGTACAAGGTGTACGTATAAACAACTTTACTTAAAATGATTTCAAACACATTTTAGTGCACTCCCCTTAGACACTGGTTATAGTCCAGTTTGGATGGTGTAATATCAGCATTTCTGTTGGCTGTACAGGGGGAGTTGACAGGTTTTGGCAGTGCAAGTCAGGATATTTGGCAACAGAGGATTTATGAGATTCGATTTGAGTAGATCTTGTATAGGAGAATTTAATATCATAGGAGTGGTTGAAATATAAGAATAAAGCATAGACACCTTTCACGCCAGTGTGCCATGGTGGTGTCCCATATCATGATGTGCTTCTATAATAACAAAATAGGAAAATGTAATAATTTCTGTCTTAGCCCAGTTAACTGACCTCCTGTCGTCCAGCCAGAAGTCCCCAAACTGTATTTGTGACATACATTCTCACCAGGTTTGTGGCATCCAACAGGAGAGCAACCAACTGCAAATACAGATGCATGATGTGAAAAGGATTTCATGCCAAGAGAATGTGACACCTGTTTACTGACCAAACACAGACAGTCCATAAAGCCACTTCTACTATTTGTATGAGCAAATACGACCTTTGCCTTACAGACAGGGCCAATGTGATTACATGGCACGTACCTTGTTTTGTCATGATGGATACAATTGAGAAATTTATGAAAAGAAATTCACAAAAAATATAAATTTATATTGAATTACGAATTTGCATTTGAAACAAAGCCATGTGGTGTTTCACTGACAACATTTTAAGCGTGTTTCATTGTTTTAGCCATTGTCAAATGTGTAAGCATATATATTAATACATTACAATTTATCAGTACATCTTACATACATGATGTGTAAACCTGGTCTGTGATGGGTGAAAACTTAATTTATCTATATATTAAGTGAATTTTAATTAAACTAAAGCTTGTGTTTATGTATACATATCTGATTGGACTACTTTGGGGTGGTTAAAAATGCACAAGCTCTCGGGAAATATTATTGCTGTTCGTCACAGTTAAACATTATAAGAGGATTAAGAAAAAAAGGATTTGTGTTTATAAATACATACATTTTTCTGTGGGGTCAATTAATGTAATACATTTTTTTCAATAATTGTTAATCTTTTTGTTCCAAGGTGAAAGTCTACATTTATTAAAAAATACAATGGGAATATCTCGGCTCATTGATAATATTTTGTTACTAAAATAAACTTTAACAATAATCATTTCATTTCAGCACATTCAGACAAATTTTATTGCAAATATTATCATTTATTTGCAAAACAAAGAATTTGTTATACATTAAATATAGTATGAAATAAAAAAAATTCAATAAAAAGTCAATAATTATAAGTCAAATCCTGGCTCCATTCCCATCAGTTACATTATAAAGAAATTGTTGCATCATCTGTCATCTGCAATTATATACAATACCACACATTTAAGCACAACTTAGAGCTTAAAATATATTGCGAATTGACATTGTGCTCTTTGAAGGCCTCTAAAATTTGCTATAAAAATACAGTAGGATGATAAAGTGCATAGTAAGTTATGGTACAATGGCACCTCAATGTCACAATGAACCTTGTGACAGGAAGTGCTTAGAAGATCAATTTATGAACTGCAAAGATAGTCTCCAGTATTAAAAATATTATTTTAAAGTTTGAACTCAAAAGCGTAAATACAAGTGAATCATTTAAAGGCGCCATGGTCATTGATCCCACTGCTTCACAGACCTTCACATTACCTGACACTGAAGCAATAGCTAAATGTTTGAGCACGCTGCAGAAAAATAACCCTGGGGTCATATTCTGTCAAAGTCACAGTTACCCAACTGATCACCATACTTGTGTAAATAATACAGTGGAGATGCTGATTAAGCATATCTCAACCTGCATGCGGCATCAACTCCAATCAGAGTGAGCTTAGGGCAGATTTTCGAAGTTTTTAACTGATTCAGTTCAATTTCAGTCTTCTCTTGCACTGTAAAAAAACAACTGCTCCTTATCATAACTTTGTCATATAACTACATTTTTTCGTAGATGTAAAACAGAGTAAAATCATCAGAATAGCAGTAGAATTGTGTGACATGTCAACCTAAAAAATATTTTCTTGCACATGAGAGACCCATATGAAAATGGTCTTCCTCAAGGAAATATTCTTGGCCCAATTTTGTTTCATTATGCTTCCAGTTGTACAGTTCTGTTTCCCCAAATGACCCCAGTCCAATGCTTGCTCTCAGTGCTCTCAAACTTTTTAAAAACCAAATGAGGATTTTTCAAGTTTTTTAAAAGGTTCAAAAGCAGCAAGAGCAAATATAAACTTTGTGCTTTAGTTCGAGTGAGTTTAGACTCAAACTCAATTTAACTGCCATTTTAACTTGTTGTACTGAGAATGATGCTCAAATGCTTTTATTACCAGCCATTTACATTACTGAGTAAAGTTCAGGTGAGTTATAATTTCCCAATACTCGAAGAGTAAGTCCACTTAGTCATCACGACTTAAAGAAGGCACAATTTATATCTAGGATCTCTTAGATTCTATATAAAGAATGTGGACATTGTGACCATATGAAACATACAGGAAATATAATATCTTACATTATGTATTTTGCCTTGAAAGTCATGTCCCTTCTGTTCACAATTTCCTAAGATCCATAAAACAGTTTACTGCATCTTTGAACTGAATCCCAGCAGCAATTTTGGAAAACTAAATAAATAAACAAAATATGACAAAAATTAGAAAGGATTCACTTGAAGGCACCACATTATTCTCTTAATGTAAACCACATCTGCAATCTGTGTGACATCGAACTAGTCTGAACTAGTTTGCATTCCTGCCAAATGTTTTACATTGATATCACACCCTGATGTTCAGTTTAACAGGTGTTAATGTTGCTTAGTGTATTTCCTCTCTTTAATTTATGCCTCTGATATATGAATGAAATGTTTCTGCATTCACAAATTGTGCATAAATTAGAATGACTTGCCTGATATTAGATATTGAAACAAGTTACTTACATACTGCATAATACAAGACCTTAAAACTTAATAATCTTTATATGGCAGTTATCATTTTGAAGTCAAATTAGTCAGATGTTACCTGAGTAAGCGTGTTGAGTTTGGTCAACTGCTCTGTTGATTAGTGTTTGTATCACTCTGTGAGTCTCTGTCTACAATTAACACACAAAACAAATCTATGTTAAGTACCATGTCTCTCATATTGTCTCCTCTATGTGCATCCGCAGGATTCCACTATCATGTCAGGAACGTCCATTTTGACAATGCTGTGCTGAGAGTCAAAGAAGACCATGGAGAGTGGCCGGCGCTCGGTGGGAACACAACATGAAGATGTGGCTGTGTTGATGCCGTTGATTTTCAGTTGGCTGAAGACCGTGGCATGGAAAGATGATGCGATTCCAGGGGAACCAGCCAGATGTTGGGGGCACTGACCTATGCAGTAGTTCATGTGGTAGCCTTCAGGTGCAATGATCCACTCGTCCCACTGGATATCCTTGAATTTGATGTAGAATTCTCTCTTGCAGCACACGCTCACAACATTCCCGCAACGCAAGGAACGCTTCCTGAGTACGCGTTTGGAGCGGTCCTCCAGGAGACGCACCTTGGCCACCAGGAAGGGCTGGTGCGCGGGATTAGCTGTGTCATCAAAGGAGCAAAGATTCTTCCCATCTTCATCGCAGCTCACCTCCAGCTGTAGGCGGCGTTGGCCACCGTCGAGGAATGACTGCAGGGTGCGGGTGATAGGGAAGGTGTGCCAGTTATTGTCCTGGACCTCCAGCATCTTCTCTATCACCAGGGTGCGGTTGCTACCAGACACCTCTCCAGCTGCAGAAAGGAAGACTCTGGCAAAGAGTCGTGAGTCCCTGTGAGGGTCCTCAGAAGAGCGGGCATAGATCCACAGAGAGGACTCGAGTACCTGGATACTCTGCCCTCGTTCCTGCTGAAACTGGAAGTTGAGGCTGAGGCTGGCCCCCTCACCACTGTCCATCTTACCTACGGATCAATTTGAAAATAACACAGACTGTTAATATTTTGACACTGGAGATTGAACATTATTTAAAACAATGCTTATAACTTAAAGCAGCATATTCTAGCTATTAAAATCTATACATTGATGACAGATACTGTAAGTACTAACTGTCTCTATATCGCAAGGAACATAAAAACAACATTAAGTAGCCTAATTAACAAAGCAAGTAGAAAGTCTGACCTCATTTCTGTGCATATTGCACACATGAAACGTGACCTTTCTGTGACATGAGGGGGGGAAAAAACATTTTTACATAATAAAAAGGTAAATATCTAACTTACTTATATCTGCAAAGCTCACTATTTCATAGCCAGGATTTCTGGTTGGTATTTCGTTTTGTAGCTCAAGAGTGCCATCCTGTCTGACGCGCCCCGAGTGCAGCTTGCGCAGCGCAGTGAGGAGCGCAGCCCGGGGAACCGTGTGAGTTATGTTGGGTCTCTCTTTCAGGTGCAGCTTCTCCAAAATCTGCTGCTTGGCGATTTCTGTCATCAGCCTCTCCTCTGCGTCTCTCTCCATGGAAGGCAAGCCACACGACGCGCAGCCCGGGGACGGGGAGCCACTGGCCCGCAGAGCGCTCAGCAGCAAAGGTGCCATAAAGAGAGATAATGGGAAAGAGAAAGCCTTCATGCTTGACCCTAAAGCCAATAAATGCATCTCTGTGTTCGTCGTGCGTAAAAAGACCAAATCAAAATAAGTCTTCAAATCTTCCCTGAGTTGTTCTGTGAACGAGACAAGTTTTGTCAGAGGTTCTTTCTGCAGCTGGACACCGTGAGGAGAGCAGCTGAGAGACAGGAGTGGTGGTTCAGCCTCCAGCAGGTGAAGATATCTGGGGTAATCCACAAAAACTGGTGACACGTTGGAGGGACGCACCAATGAGCGCATCGGGGGCACCCAGCAAATCACTGGCAAAGTGTGTGTCTGTCGTGCGCTCTCACAACGCGCGCACACGTCCGCTCCTGACTCACAATCACCGACGTGTGGTAGCACCTAACTTCTGGTAACACGCCACACCTTTAGGTTACACTGATCTTAAAAGTGACTGATTCCCGTACATGATTAGGAAAGTGGTTCCTCCTTCACCCCAACAGGTAAAGTCCCTGTGCCACGTTGCGCGCTGCGGTGCCACTGAGCCCTAAACGCAACCTTGCATCACTCCTGCCAGGTGGAAGCAGGAATCCGGTGCCCTTTCACCCAGTTATAGGATGAGTTCACCTCGTAGTCACCTACAAGTGAATTGTATTTCCAAATGTGGGAAAGTGCTCGAGGCTCCGAGGCGGTATTTGAAGCAAGCTCTGTCATGTTCCCTCCACGGTGGCACAGTGTGTTGCAAAATGATGGTGCCTCTTGTGTGTGTGTGTGTGTGTGTGTGTGTGTGTGTGTGTGTGTGTGTGTGTGTGTGTGTGTGTGTGTGTGTGTGTGTGTGTGTGTGTGTGTGCGTGTGTGTGTGTGTGCGTGTGTTTGTGGGAGGGGGGGGGGGAAGAGGAGAAGAACAAAAGACAGTCAGTTTTATATGCTCATGCAGCAAAGTATTGTGTTTTTGGAAATTAACAAAATGTTTTAGCCACGAGAGACTACAGGGATTTGTTTTGTGATTCTGTTGTTTTGTGACTTCTTGACCTTGATATGTGACCCGGACCTACACATATGCTGTAGAATACAAATATTTTACAAAGTTCTGTAGACAAATAGGCCAGTTAGATATTCATATTTAGTTACTGCCACAGGTCAACCTTTACTTCATTTTGAGTTTTTACTCCTGTTTCTTTGCAGCATTTTGTATATTTCAGGACATTTTAATCCAGATAATGTATTGTCTTCTGATGTGCCGAGTTGAATACTCTGGTGTGTCATACACAAGTGAAAGATACATTTCCATAACTGCCTGCATTATTGGACAATAAAGTTTTGATTCTTGAATCTCAAAGAAGTTTGGATAAAGTGTGTGTAACAAATGCCATCAGTGGAATGGACCTGCACGATAAAGCCCATAAGGGAGTTAAAAGGTTGCTAGTAAGTTGCGTTACAAATTCAGTAATGAACCCTGTGCAGCCATGGAAAGGGAGCAACTTCTTTTGAAAGTCAAACCCTTCAATAACATGCAGGGTTTGATATGTTGCCTCCATGAACACACAGTGAACAATCAAATCATGTGTAAGTTTATCTTCAAAATATTTAAGTCACATCCGTGAGATACGTTTATTTCCCTCCTCTGATATTCAAGCTTTGTACTGAGACGATGAACGTTCAGGCCTTATCACATCACTGAAGAACTTGCCTGCCGACTAGTGGGGAAAGGTAAGAACTACAACAACTACATACACAGATGCACACATGAAAGGTGACGTTTTTATTCCAATCATCAGCATCCAATCCATCATCAACATAGACTGTCTTTCACTTATTAGATAGGTTTAACCTGGTGTATGGGAGATAAGTCAGTGATAGATCTGTGGAAGAATTACTCAGATCCTTTACTTGAGTAAAAGCAGCAATAAGTAAAGTTACATTTTGCACAAGTAGAAGTACATAAGATACCAAAACATAATTTTTTTGAAGGCCTTAGAAGCTGCCCTCTAAGTTTAGTTACATTTTAATTATTGTTATCAGTATAGGTTGACCGCATTACAACATTACTTTGCAAAACGCCACCCTGAGGTTTTATTATCGACAATAATACATCATATTTTATGAACTGATCACATGTTTTGTATGTAACATCACAGTCACTAGTAACAACAAAATGAAGTCATTGTCCTTTGTTTTAAGAAGTGGCCAATAAAGTGGCATAAATTGGAAATAGGCCTTCAAACATGACCATTTTAGAACGGCAATTATGAGAGAACGTTCAATCAAGCTGCACCTGATTTCACAAACTCAGATTTTTTTCCATCAATTATTCCCTGGGAGAACTGTGAAAATGGAGAGAACTCTACCTAGCAAGGTTGCAGTTTAATTATAGTTATTAACACAGTGTGGCTCATTTTAATCACAGCATAACTTTGCACAACTCCACTTTGAGGTTTAATCTGTAATAATGCACAATATTTTTATCAACTGGTCCTATTTTTTATGACAAATCACAGTAACTAGAAACTACAGTTGTCAGTTAAATTAAGTGATTTATCTTTGTTCTTAGAAGTGGACTATAAAGTGGCATAAATTGGACTTAGGCTTTCAAACTAAATCATATTTAGTAAAGACTTGTTCTGGCCGGTGTGAATGATTGCAATGTAAACTAGAACAGCACTTAGTAGAGTACATTCACTCAACCTGCAGCAAATTTCCCACACTCATTGATATCAGTCTGATAATCAGTGGACATGTTAAAAATCCTCCTCAAAAGGTTAAGTAACAGTTTAAAGGTTCAGGGTGTAGAATTTAGTGACATCTAAAGGTGAAGTTGCATGGAGCAGCTGAGTTCCCCTCACCTCACCTTAACCTAAAAAAAACTAAAAGAGAACCTGTGGTAACCTTCAGTTGTCATATAAACTCAAAAGGTGTTCAGTTTATCCAGTGTGGTCTACTGTAAAAAACATGGCGGCCTCCGTAGAGAGGATCCTCTCCCGATGCAGACATAGGATTTTTACATTACATTACATTAAATATCGCATAGCTGACACTTTTATCCAAAGCGACCACAACAGCAAGAATCCTGTAAGTACATTAGCGTCAAAAAAGGCCAAACAACAAAGTTCTACATGTAAGTGCAACATATAGGTGCAATTTGACTTCTTCTGTGCCCAGGTTTAGTCGTCAGAGATGTAGCAGCCTTTCTGCTGTCCTGATGTCAATGGGAGCTCGTTCAACCATTTGGGTCCAGGACAGCAAACAGTCATGATTTTGTCAAGTTGCTAAGTGTTCCTTGGGGTGAGGGAGCTACAAAATGATTGGCCAATGCAGTGCGGAATGGACGGGCTAGGGTGTAGGATCTGGACAAGGAGCCTGGACCAGAACCTCTAGCACCTTCTGAGAGAGAAGGGAACGTATTCTCCGGACGTTGTGCAGCATGTATCTAGACGATCAGGTTCTTGCAGCATCGTGCCGGTAAGGGAGAGTTGCCTGTTGAGTGTCACACCCAGGTTCCTTGTGACCTGGGTGTGGGCTAACACTTAGTTGTCAATGGTGATAGTCAGGTCCTGGGTGGAAGAGCCCTTCCCTGGTAGGAAAAGAAGCTTGGTCCTGTCCAGGTTGATTTTTGAAGTGGTGTGCGGACATCCACTGAGAAATGTCAGTCACACAAGCAGAGATTCGTGGGGTAAAGAAAACAACAACTGGGATTGTTGTATATTCAGTTTCTGCCAAGATTAAGATTCAGATTAAGATACATTTATTTGTCCCAAACACATGCAGAGACATGCACAAGCACACTCATGCAAGGAGGGAAATGTAACCTCTGCTAGATCCCTTTCACATAAATCTTACATACTGGATCTTTAATTATAGTAATTAGCACAGTGTGACTTCATGGTAATCTCAGAGTAACATTGCAGTATCATAGGTCGAATCTATGATACTGCATCTGTCATATTTAATGAAGCGACCACATGTTTTATCAGAAAAGTCACAGTCACTTGTAGCCACTCAAAGTGGTGATCGTCCTCTGAAGTGCAGTGGAGTAGAAGCACCCTACAAAGTGGAGACACACAGACATTATATCTTTGGCATCTCGGTGACACACCTTCGTCTCGTCAGTGATAGTTTGACGGCGTGTAAACAGGAATCCTGGACGTCTCCTTGCGCCTGAGAAGTACGTCGCTGACGTAAAGTGTCGGTAAAGGAGGGGGGGGGGGGGTGTACACCGCGATACTCACTCACACAAGTCGGAGGCGAGAAGCGTTTTGTTTCTTTTTTTTCCTTTCAGTTGTGTAGGCTTATTGTTTGTCCTGCTCGGTTGTTGTCCCTCAGCTGTGTTACCGCCTCACACACACACACAGAGACAGACACACACAGGGACAGACACACACACACACAGGGACAGACACACTCTCCCTGACAGACTCGCTCCACGGCTCTTCAGCGCTCTCCCCTCACGCGGCGCTATTTTGACAGTCGGGGTCGCAGTGAACCGAGCCAAGCTAGCACGTTAGCATCGGTAAGTCATTCGCGGAGCTAGCCTACTCCCACTAGCTAGCACCTGCTACATGTCGGGACCTGACAGCGTCGGGGGGGGATTCACAACAAGGTTCGCTTCCCTGTGAACGTACGCCGCTTTGTTGACTCGCTAGTTGTGTGGCGAATTCCGGGTTTTTGTGTTGGCGCTAGTGAGCTAGCACAGCCTGGAAGGAAAGCGCTAGGCTAGCGGGTTAACATTAGCCAGGCTAGGTGCTGGAGGTGGCTAATTATACTCGCCGGGGGAAGCGAGCTAAAGCCTTGAGCTAGCTATTGTTAGCGTGTAGGCAAGGCTAATATTTGTCAGTCAACTGCTCAGCCTCGGCTCTGACCACACTTCCATATGTTCCCCTGCAGATAGACCTTGACGGGATCTTTTCCACCCGGACACCGAGACCCACGGCCGGCGACACGGTGAGCTGAACCTCCACGGTGACTTGGAGACGATGTGAAATCCATGATCCGAGATCTGTTTTAGTTGGAATGTAAACGTAACGTTAAGCACCATCTTTAAAGTCCGCGATCTCCATGCCTGACTCGAGAATGGCCATGGTACCATGTTTATCCTTCTGATCATAACCGAGACGGTACGAAGGGAACTCGGGGAAAGGAATGCCTGCCTCTGGTGATCGGGGATTAATTGATTATATGGGTTGAATCTGAATGGAGTGATTGGAAATTGTTTGTTGCTGGCCATTGCAATCGTTCTTACAGCAACCCCCCTCTTCATTCAGCTGGTGACAACAAGGTGTTAGAAGACGTGTGTGTTTGTACAGCAAAGTGTGGATGTAATAACCAATAGCTGGACCTTATAGATCCCACGGGTCTGTATTTTGTAATATTGATTGAATGTCGTGGGTTGTGAGGCTGAATCTAAGTGAGCTGATTTGTAAAATTAGTCCAAAAAAATAATTACACTACACTCCTAGGCTTCGTTTATTGCACTGTTCAATTAAAATTGAGGCCGCATTGTGTTTTAATACATTGAAAACCTTCCTTTGCCCCCCCCCTCCAAACTGAGGTAATATCTGTCTTGTTCCCTCTGTGAGGCTAAATTGTTCCATAATCTATCAACATGAAGGAGAAACACACCTCTTACTCGCTCTGTATTCTAATCCATAGTTTCTGAAAGCTCAGCCGAAGAGGACTCGCATTCAAAATAGGATTTGTCTAACAATATGGAATGGATGGTCAGCGCTCCTTCTTGGCTTTAGCGCTTCTTTTTGACACTTGGGCCGAAAATAGACAGTAAGGCCGTTGAGTGAAACAAGGTGGGATCACAGCGAAGACTGTCAGGGCCGCGATTCAAACATCTGCTCTGGGAAAACTGCATGTGTGTCTGAAAACTTAAATAGTCACATGCATGAGATGTTAAACAAATTGGCATAAATGGCAGGCATGGACTGTCAACATAGTCACGTTTGATGATGAGATTTTCATGAAACTATCATAACATATTTGACTGATACTTTTGTTGACTGTTCTCAGTGAGACCAAGGATAGGTTAAGTGGCTACCCCTACTGAACATTTTCAGAATTAAAGGAATGGTATACGTCATCTTTATATAAAAAATGTGACCCTACTAAGTCCAGTTACTGGTGTTAGGAAGTATCATTGAGAAAAGGCTCATCTATAGTACGATCTCTTGGAGGTGAGTCATTGAATCAACAGTGTGCTGTTGCTAAGGGCAGCAATGAGAAAGAAGTAGTATACGAGCTGTTTCTCCTTCATTTCCTGTATCTTTCCATCTTAACATTATCAAATTGTAATTTTTTAGTTTTTTAACCCAAATAGTTGAAGTCTAACGTTTGATATTTAATAGTTATTAGGAATTCGTTTTTTTTGCAGGATGCATGAACAACTTTCTTCATGCTCCATACACCTGTAGAACGTGTGATTTTATATGTTGGAGTTAATCTACTTGCGTTGACTCTATATCATATGATTAAGTATTCATACAAGCCAAAATGGTGACAGTGGTTCTATTACTATATTTTACATGCAGATAAAATTGAAATAGTCAGCGATTATCCAGAAAGACATGATCAGTGCGTTTATTTGTTAGCCAGGTATCCATATCTGCCTCTGTCTCTGAATCTCTGTTTGCAGCTGCAGAAGCAGAAGAGTGGCTTTTTCTAGAGAGATTTGAAGAGCTATTTATAGATCTCTGCCAGAGCACCAAGCACTGTGCTGTTGCTGCTGCTCCTATCTCTCTCTTCTCTTAACCACTCCTGTATCTCCGTGTCTCTATCTTCATTTGTCCCTCTCCTTTCCATTTTCTCCTTTTTTTCCGAGCTTCTATTCTCTTAATGTTTTCACCGCTTTTCAATCTTCTGCTTCCATATCTATCGTTCATGCTAGCTTTTGATGTAAATTATTGATCAGAGCAGGAGGGAGGGAGGGGACTGGTTGCTTGGCAGTAAGTCTGGCCTCAGATTGGATATAGGTGCGTGAGTGACTTCGGACTCATTGCTGCAAACCTGCAGGGTTTTCGCACGACTGTTCAAAGGAAGAGAAAACAGAAAAAAATTGTCACATATTGAATTTCAGCATTGGATCACAGGATTCCAGCAGGGGATGACAAAGCATCTGTTTTGTTTTGAGGTATAGATTTATTACTTGTATTACAAAAAGCCTATTTTATTAAAAAGTTTGGGCCAAACCAGGCTTCATTTAACCTATGCCTGATCCACAGTCCATTAAGAAACTAGTTACTTCCAAAAAATCTTATTTAGTAATGACTTTTTTGGGCCTGTTTTAACATATTCCATGTAAACTAGAATGGCACTCATTAGAGCACATACCTCTGCCAAGGCCCAACAGTCCCCTTAAATTTAAACCACCTGAACATTTTACAAATGCATAAATATCAGTTCCCTAAATGTGCCAGATTTTTAAACACAAGATCAATGAATTATTCCCTGGAAAAATTGTGAATATGTTAAAAAAAGGCCCGAGACGTTAAAGAAAGTAAAAAAATAAAATAAAAGTCCCTCATCCACCCCCTGATTGGGATCTGCACCAAAATTGAATAGGTTGTTTCCTGATCCAAACCCCATCCTTTCACCAAGTTTTGGGGAAAACCATGCATTACAAACAAACCAAGGAACAAACGGACAGGGGTGAAAACGTTACCTCCTTCGTGGAGGTAAGAACTATTTCCCAGTGTTTCCTAATAGCTCTAACTCAGTTATATGATGCGTGTAGTGACTGAAGCACCTTGTCAGGTAACTGTGCTCACGAACGGTTTATCTGTGATATCTCTGGCCACTGATCCTTGCTCAGCTCATCCCTGTTCGCTGCCTTTCTACTAAGCCCTTTAATGTCTTCTCTTACTGTCCTGTAAGAGACTACATGGCTGCCCAGATGCAGAAGCTGTTGGACATGGATTGAGGCATTAGGTGCCATTAGTGTTTGCTTTCCCATTTATTCCAATCATGTGGTCAGTGTGAGACTAACAGGCCATGCTACAATTGCAGTCATTGTTTTTTCATTTAACATGGCTAGGTATTTTTATACAGAGAGATTTTTCCATTTCAAATGATGTTACCATCACTACCCACATACTTCCGTGCGTCATGCGTTGTCATGGTGGTTAAGTAATGTCAAAAGTAGAGGGAAGAGCAGCGTTGAGAATTTCTGACGACAAACGTGGCAAAAGTGCAGGAAGTTATGATTATGTACCTCTCAAGAAAAGGGCAAAGGCGGCTAGTTTGTCCATTTGCCAAGGCAAAGTACTGCATGCAGTTTTTTTACCTGCTCACAAAGTCTCTCCCTAAAAAGTTCTGCCATTGTTGGAATTTCTTCCTTGTGTTCTATTGTCGCCTCGCTTAAACTATTGGCTCCAGTGCCTAAACGATTTCTGGAGGTACTGCTCTGTTTTGCCTTTCATCTCTGTCCATACACTTTCAGAAGACTTGCACAAATATGGCCAAAATGAACGGCGATTAGGTCAGGAGGCGCAGTCTGTTTCTGTCAAGCGAAGCATAAATTAGCCTTAAGGATAGAATGGAACGACCAGAGAAAATAGTTTTCCGCTAATGTTTCCGTCTGTCAGTCAATCGATCTATATTCTGTACCTGCTATATTCTGTGCAGGATTCACAAATAACAATCTTGCTGTGAGATGACAATGCTAACCACAAAATATCTTTATTTACGTTGCACCTTTTAAAAAGGCTGTTTCGTGAACATTGTCTCATTTATTGTAAAGAGCCAAATCTAAGATTTGCTCCATTTAACATAATTGGCAGACTGACTGTGGCATTTTAATGTTTTGCTAAGTGCCGAATAAAGCCTGGTCACACGTTGAAATCTCAAAAAGTCAGCTATGTATGAGGCAGACATCCCTGGACTTCAGCCACCTCATGTAGAGTTCCCTACTGACATTTCCTTTGATTCTGAACTTTTGACTGCCTCCACTGCATTTTTCAGCTGACGTTTGCAGTGAGGGGGCTACAGGCAGAAGATGCAAATACATCATCTTGTGGGATAAGGGTTTTTCCTAGCTAATGAGGTGGTTTTATTATATTCCCCCTCCAGCTTCCCTTCAAAACCCTGATGTTAAGATTTTTTTACACTTTCACCATTGTAGCAGTGCTCGGTTTCAGCTGTCACTACTTTAAGCTCAGTGTGTCCTGACACTGTCTATAGATAATGTCCTCATACATTCACATGAAATAGACGGATGAATGGTGACCTGGACTATTCTGTCCGTTTGCAGATGGATAGTTCTTTTTTTAACCATACAAAATTTGAAATTATGGTCGTGGAAGAATACATCTATTAACGGTAGTCTCTCTTAAAAGTATCCTGCTGTTGCGTCAAGTGACATACTGGCTGATCCAAGCAGCCCTTTAAACAGCTGGGCTTCTTGCAAGCCCTGGGTTGGCTGTCATTGCAATTATATTGTTACAGAGAAGCAGAGAGCAAACAAGATATGTAAGAGAGGGAGAGAGAGGGAGAGAATCCACAGAGAAGGGAGGGTTGGAGGAGAAGGGAGCGGTGCGAACTGTGCGCATGATAGCATGAGAGCAGGAGAGAGAGGGAGCCAGCCAGCAAGCAACGAGGCTTACTGTTTCCCTCTACCGCTTGTGCTTCATTCAGAAAAAGAAAGGGGGCAGTCAAAATAGTGCTCCTCACCATTTCTACATGAAACCCATCAACACAGACAGAGCCTTTGATAACGACAGACAGGAAGGAAACGGAGCAAGTGTGACAATGGAGAGAGTAGAATGAGCTGAAGAAAGTGATAGAGTGAAACACTCCTGAATCTCAGTTGTTTACATGGTTGAGGAAATGGAATTCATTCATCTGTACTACCTAGCAAGATAAAACTAATGACAGCGTTGTCTTGGTCCAGAGCTGCTTCGGGTCCTGCTGCTGCTTCTCCTGCGATAATGTGCTTTTTTCTGTGAGACACCTGATCCGACTTGGCTGGATATCCACGGAGCTGAGCTCTAAATACAGTAAGCATGTGTTGTGTGTGTGTCTGTGTGTTAGTGTGTAGGTGAGATGTAGCCTGTGGTTATGCCTTTCACAGCTCTGGAGATTTGGTTTAATGTGAAAACATTGCTGCTTTAGTATCTGCTTCTTATCGTAGCCCTTTGTTTAACTCCTGTCATTTATGTAACGATACCCTAATAACTGTGCTGAAAGTCTGATCACAGGGCTTGCTGAGATCTTATTTCATTCATTCATTACAGTTTCTACTTGTATAACTGCAACATATTTTATCAGCTGGAAGGAGAACCTGGATATGTGTTGCGTAGATGGATTTTACACTTACACAGGCTGAGAGATGGTATCTGATTTGGGATGGTTTAATGTTTCGTGAGGCAAATGCTGAGGTAATAAGGAATTCCCTTCCACTGTGTCCTTGTGTGCGAAGAGGGAGGGGAGGAGGTGGCCTGGTGTGGGTGGAGTGTCACTCGGAAGTAGGCGTTGCTCTGCAACACTGTCATACTGAGGAGGGAAGGAGGGAGGTGTATAGTTAAAAAAGAAAAAAGGACACCCTTTGGGCTTACATAAGGCATATGGGAAGTCCTGTGTTAAGAGACCCTGACGTTTATCCTCAACGATCCTCTCGGCTTGAAGATGCAATATGATGGAATATGGTGATGACAATTAAAGAATTAATCACATGTCAGAGTTGTCTTTTGATCTCTAAAGACATTAAACACCTGTTTTTTTTTACCTCGGTTGGTTGCAAACAATGTGCAGGAACATAGAGAATAGAGTGGAGGTAATAGAGAGGCAGCGCAAGCCTGAGAGAAAGCACAACAGCAGAGCCCTCTTGAATAAAAAATCTGTTGCTATAAATAGCAAGCCTTCCTCATGGCTTCAGCACTGTTTCAGGCTTAGAAGACCTGGCTTTTCCTCTTCCTCTTATTTCAATCAATCAAATTGTATTTGTATAGCCCATATTCACAAATCACAATTTGTCTCATAGGGCATAACATGATGTGACATCCTTTTAACAGGGTAAAAAGAACGTAGAAACCTCAGAGAGAGCCACATGTGAGGGATCCCTCACATGTGATTTGATGGTTCGAGCCTTGCAAAATCACACTCTTAATCCTCATCACTTCCTTTTTATTTTCTCTTTTGTTCCCTCGGCCCAGATACGTCTTGTGTTGAATATGGGCTGTTTATGTAATGACTGGCTGTTTGTGTACATGGGTGTGCATCCTTCAGCATTACAATAAATCAAGATGCATCACTGTCCTGAGGAACACACCCTAATTCAACTAGCTTGTTGTCGGCTCATAAAATAACGATGATCCCATGATTCTACTCTCTTGTCAATTGGAAATACAAAAGAGAGAAACGACAACCACAGCAACCCACAAATTAGATAGAAGCCCATTTGGTATCAGGTTGCCGGAGCTAATGCGGTTTTCTTCCTGATGTCTGCTATTCTACCTTTTAGAATACGAACGTACATGGTTAGATGAGATTGCTGAAGCTGCTTAACCCTGCCGGACATTGTGCAGTCTATCCCCTCGCGTGAAGAGGTTGTGTGTGCACATGACTATCACGTTTGTTGTGTGACTTTGGAGTTAGGCTCCTCAGGTAGTTGGTGATCCTGCAGCCTCACTCCTGCATTCTAATTACCAGTGCGTGGGAAAAGGACTAGTACAATAGAGAAGCAAGCATGAGAGGGAGTGGAGAGGTGGGGAAAAAAATCAATAGCAACCCCCTGGAGTCACTTCTGCTCTAATTGCCTTTAAGTCAAAAGGTTCACACTTTCTTGCGCAGAGCTGTTTTAGGAAAAAATCCATACACATTTTTTGTTTGGATTAATAACCACAGAAGAAGAAATAGTGACGGAATACTCGGAAACCGCGATAACTTCAGACAGAGAGTACCACCTAACCCCCCCCTACCCTTTCTCATTGTCTCTTCCCACTCTGTGTCTCTTTTCAGTTGAATTTTTCACTGCCTTGCTTCCAACTAGCAGATTGTTGTTAACGTTGATTTGATGAATGTTTTGGTGTATCCCCCGGCTTTTATTTTGTACAAGTAATTATATAAGTTTAGTTCTGCACATTCTGAAGAGAACTGCAGTGGTAATGGCTGTAGAGGGCACACAGCAGAAGGTAGGTTTATTTTGGGGTCATTTTCCTCCTTGGGGGGGTGAATATTTGGCCATAAAATCCCAAATTTAACGGTAATTGAACATTAAGGATGAGCATTCAGTGGAGTGGCCGTTCCATTATATTCTATTCAATTCTATTTCTAAACCATGATTATTTAGAGCAACTGACATAAAGAGAAGAAACAGTAATGTTGATATCAGCAAAGTGACTATGAAGTCAGTATTTTGAGGTCAGGAATATAATTTATTTTACTGACATTTTAGATTTGTCTCCAGTGACAAATAACTAAGGGAACCTCGAACAGAATTTAGGACGCAGACATCAGTCACTATCATTAACTGCACTTAATATAAGTGCAGTTGCGAACACAATGAAGATGCACTTCTGATCTCATCGAATAGACACATGTGGCCACATCCTCAGCTGAAAGTTTACCTGCTCAGCTGACACTCACTGACCTGCTGCCCTTTCATAATGAATTGAATATATTTTTAAACTTCTCACTGTGTTTTCCATACATTGATTTATTTGTGGCCAACGCCACAATATCAGCATTGACCACCACATATTGATTTTGTCGTTTGTTTAGTACTTCAAATGAGTTCAATCTTATTTCATTGACAGACAGTACAGGCAGCCTTAATTGTAGCATCTTAACAATTCACTAGTCATTTAAGTAGCGCTCTGTGGTTGTGTAAAACATGCTCGGAGAGTATGGACGAAACTGTCAAGTACCTCTTGAACAGGTGGTTTGATAAAGTGCTTATCCTTGGCTTTACCTGCTTAACTGGTAAAGTGCATGTGTACGTGTACTTATGCTTTCGTTTGTGGAGCATACACTTTAGCGCTGCCCTGGGCAATAGAGGGAAAACTGGCATTAGAATTTGAAATGTGGTTAATTATACTTTTCAAACACAGTGAATTAGAAATACAGGCTATTCTCTAATACGAGCCTTCCTTTAAGTTCTGCCTCTCTTCTTCAATGAGTAGTCGGCCAGTGAGATACCTATGAAGAGCTCTGTACACAGCTCTTCAAAGCAATGATGCAAAATATTGTATGCGATTTTTATTATGTTATCATGACTAACAATGTCTAGCCATTTAATAGGAAACATTGGAAGAGTTGAGAGAGGAGAGGAGGATGGAGGACATGCTTAACTAGAACAAGTTTAGTTGTTGCTGTTGACATAATTAGAAGGTTGTGATGATGAATGAGGAGCTCAAGGGACAGAGAGGCAGGAAAAACTAGAAGAAGGTGGGGATAGATGAATTGCTATCCTTAGGCAGGTGGAGGTATTGGGTGTGGTTGGCTTCTCTAGGCAAACAGATGGAGTAGTGCTGCACGACACTGACCTGCCACTGCTGTCAGGTCAGCTACGTGATGTAGAGACTCGTTGCCATGTGCAGTTTCTCTAATTAACACTCCTCCTAATCTGTGCTGGGGTTGCACCAGTGACATGTACAGACACCGTCTCACAGATAAAATGGGTGAGTAGAGAGCCAAGCATCTAATAAATTAATTTAAATGAAATTAGCGACATTTTATTAATTTGCCATGCATATGACATGTTGTCATTTGCTGACGGTGAATCTTCATACAATTTGAGGACTTATGGACTCTTGTCAAATATGCATGTGTTTAAGCAGTAGGAGATAAGGACAGATAAGGATAAAGATGTACACAGCTGTATTCAAATATAGTCTTAGCCATACTTAGTTGTGCATGCATGTCATTTTTTGTCCACAGCTCATACATCCAATAGCAGACCTTTCATCATCCCCCTATTTTTCTATTTTAGCACACTGTCGTCAGTATTGGAACATTGCAGTCACCTCCTGCTTGGTGTAGTGGTAATACATAAAGGGCAGAGGCCATGTTTTTTGTCTCTAATGGTTCAAACTTAATTTTATGATGGCGACTTTTTCTGCTGTAATTGGCAACTTCCACAGATCTCATCTGGTCTGTGATAGAGGGAGAGATCCTGTTTCGGACATGCGTTTGGTTCAGACCCTGACCTGTGGTTCTTTGGCCTACAGGATTTGAAGCAACTATAATTAGATGGCTATATCCCTATGCAGGGTTTCCCCCAGAAAACTTGCTAAGCCTGGTGGTAGGGCTGCTAGAGAAGCCGACAAAAAAATGTGTTTTTGTAAAAAAAAAAAAAAAATTAAAAATTGAAAGGAATTTTTAAATTATGACAATTATGTGTTATTGTAAGACATTTATTAACAATACTTATTAACTAGTGCTGTCAAACGATTACAATATTTAATCGCGATTAATCGCATTTATGTCATAGTTAACTCGCGATTAATCGCAATTAATAGCAAATTTTTATCTTATAAATGTCCCTTCATTTATTTTTTTTCCATCATTTTTTTTTCGTTTTAATGCTCTTATCAACATGGAAAAGTGGATTGGTTGCTTTATGCAAATGTTTTATTTTATTGAAAAACAACATTGCCAAACAGGGCGGTACATAATAAAATGATAAAGTGCACATGTCAGGTAAACAAGGACTCAGCCTAAAGTGCAGTTAAACCATGGCTTAATATTAAAAATAATGTCAAGTTTGCTGTGAACATAGCCGTCAGGCCTCTTATTTCAGAAACAATGAACCATAACAGTTAGGTTACCAATAAAAGGTAAGCCTACTACTACTTTGCTTTCAGCTAGCTACTCAAACAGACAAGCAACAAAATAACAAACAAACAAAATACACAGGCAAGTGTCGGCCTACTTTGAAATAAATTAAACACAGAACTTTGTAGGGCTATTAGAGTCCTCCCCATATATAGAGAAACGCCGAAGATGAGATGAAGTGGGATGCTGGGTGGTAGAGCTGTGTGTTGGTTGGCTGGATGTTGGCTGGATGGATGTCTGAATGACTGGCATGTTGCCTTCCTGCTGGCTGTTCTGGAGTGCACAAGCCACATTGTAAGAGACCACACTTTCTGCTGGCCCAGCAGAGACAGCCTTGCTGGTGGACTGGCTGGATGCCTAACTTCCGGGTTCAGCTGGCACTCAAGCGTCTATCACTGTTTTGGCAGTCCAGCCAGCCAGCTGTTATTTAGTGTGGCTGAGGCAAATTGAGGTGTTTGTGCAGATCATAGAGGACACTGGTCACCCTCTGGACTAGTGCTGGGCAATTAACCGAAAATATATTGAAACCGATAATCATAAACTCTAACCTTCCTAATTTTGCTCATGTCAGTTAATTCGGTTAATATTTTGCCCAAACCCCACATTCATGTCTGGTTTCCGCCTTGTCTGTATGACCCTGCTGTATGTCCTCCCTCCTCACTCTTTCGCTGACCTGCGCTCCCATTACACGGGCTAGCAGTAGTAAGTAGTCTACAGTACTTGAAGTTTACTTTGTCTTTATTTGATTCTCTCTAAAGTTTAAGACATACGTATATGAGAACATTGAAAAAAAAGTCCAACATTTTGTGTGCATGCAGCTCATATTGCCCAGCCCTAATCTGGACATATTTAACAGTTTGCCAGTGCATTATTTAAAAAACTCATTCTTTAGCTAAAAGCATCTTTTTCATCACCTATATAGAAGTTTCTCTGAGTCACTTAGGGAAGGTTCAGACCAAAAATAGGGCTGCGTTAAAAAATAATTTCACAGGGCTGCATTGCCTTAAGTATTTTCCTACAGACACTGGTGGAAGATGACTCATGATCCAGGAAGTCCAGTTTGACTAATATATCTATCAATTTGAAGGCCACTCAAAAAATCTCTGCAGTTTACTTTATACATTTTTTCTGGGATATTAGTCATTGTTAAACACAAAGGAAATTTGAAGAAGTTGCATCAGAGCAAGCTTTTCTCATAAAATGTTGCATTTTTAGGCTAAGGTGTCTAACTTTGTATCTTGCTCCATTGGTTCATTGTAGAGCTGTTTGCAGTGCCCTTTGTCTTGCTCTGGTTCTTTCTCCCTCTCTTTTTCAACCCTTCCCTCTCTCCATCGATAGCACTGGAAGAATTCCCACTGCGTTGATTGGCCATCAAAACATCCGTTAAGTTTTTACTGTCTTGGCAGGCAAGAAGAACTTGTCATAGTCTCAACTGTAGCTGTGCACTTGCCCGTCAGGGGCATGCCGTTTTTAGCAGGAAGGTTTAACACCTGCACTCTTTGTGTACCTGTCACTTGGACTTGCTGTGCATGAGAGCAAATTGCGTGCTCTTGTGCATGTGAGCACATGCACAGCCCTAGGTTACGCTTCCTCTATCACTATAGTGGAACGTTTATTACAGTTTACAGATAAGTCCTTGGATGTGTGCCATTGCACCTGAGTCCACTGACCTCACCCTCTAAAGATGAAGATATTGCCATTAGTCTGTTTCTCGAGTGCTGTCCTCATTTTATTTCCTTTTCCAAAAATAGTGTCCAGTAGGTCATCGATCACACTTGATTGTGCCAGAGCAACTGCTCATTGAGTCTGTATTAATCCACAGTCCACATCACTGAAGACTTTAAAATTAACAAAGTGTCTTAGTGATTCTTTATGGGATTTTGGTGTCCTTCTTTGTGAGTAGTTTTATTTGATGAATGCCAACATTATCAAGGGAGATAATTGCAGAGTAATGATTAAGATGTCAAAACCCAAATGGGAGGAGATAAAAATTCTGACCTTTTTCCCCTTGTCCCAAGTTTTAATCTCTTGTATTCAGTACTTTTTGTTGTGCTAAATGTAGTTGAAATGAAAAAAGAAGTTCATAAGAGTTCAGGTTGTGGGTAGCTCAAGATTACCGGTCATTAAAAAGTCTACCATTCCACAGTGTTTACTGACAAATAAAAACAATTAGGAAAATACTCAAAAATGTCAGTATGTTAATGATCTTAATGTAAAATGAGTACAGATTCATACTCTTATAAGATGTTAGAATATAATTTCCTGCGTTGAAATGAAATGGATTTTTCATGGCAAACATCAACACACAGTTAATTAGTAGATGGCAATATGGATAGAATCAATATTGTAATTTCATTTAATCATTATCTCATTGTAATTGTCGCATGTTTTAAAAAATATAACCCTTATTTAGCCCACTCAATATAGACCTGCCTCTGTGCAGACTATTTTCCCTGCAGTATTCGTCTGCCATGCATTAGCCAACAAATTCAGGTTTTAGCCTACCTGACCATGTCCAACTGCTTCTGGGAGGCTTCACCTCATCATGCACTGCCAGCATAGCATCGACAGTTGATTTAATGTGGCAGTAGGGAAGGACTAGTCTATTATTATTATGCTTCCAGTAAAGTTTTAGTGTCAAAGTCAAACGTTAAGACTGTGTCCTGTGATTTAACACTCCATATCAGTTAGCAATAGCCTGCAAAGCTAGTACAGTCCAGTAAGGCTCTGTTGGTACCCAGGACTGCCTGGTGCATACTGAGTTCACCTTGTGCATATGTATGTCTGTGACTGTAAGGGACAAACAGCCTCTCTCTCTGCCGGGGCCCACTTTCTTATTCTGGAGGTCTGTTCTTGTGTCTGTGAGCTCAATCTGTTTAGTTCAAGGATCAGCTTCAGACCTGATAGTTAGTCACTGCTCTCATCAGGATGGAGAGGACCAGAACTGTCTGCAGTCAACCAGTGTGTGAGGGGAGTCATCACCACATTTAAATAACTGTGAGAATGTCTCACATTTTAATCACTTTGTAAGCCCCATTAAGTCTGTTTGCCTGTGTGTACATCTGTAAGCCTTGTTTGGTCACATGTGTGTGTGTTTGTTGTGTCTGTGGGATTGACACATGATACTGCTGTGTGTTTTGTGTGTATATGCGTGCTGTTACATGTGTGTTAAATGTGAGTACCAAGTGGTAAATACACTTGGCCTTGTTATTGGGGGAAGGAGGGGGATCGTGAGAGAGAAAAGAAGAGAGAAATATGGGGGTGTTCAGGGATATGGCTGCTTTTCTCTTGGTGACAGAGCCTGTTGCCATGGAGCTGGTCCTCCCATTGGTGGAGGTCTGGTCCAATCGCTTAACAGCACAGATTGTTTCATCATTGAGAAGTTTTTTTCCTGTCTCACTATCCACCCCTTGCTCCTCCATCTTTCTCAGTTCTCTTTTTTCCCTCTCCTACCTTCTCTTGCTCTCTCCTCTACTGCTCCCCATCTCACAACAAAAGGAGCCGATAAATTACACAAGGTTGATGAGTGCACAAGGTTCATTTTGACACAGTTTTTTATTTTATTTCAGCAGTTCAAGTTAAGGAGGCTGAATCTTTCACAGATTACCTCAGTCCTTGAAAAGGAAAGGCAGCGCCACTATCCCACATTCATTTATTTATCTACATATATATCATATATTTGCACATATACACAGCTAACATAAACTATTGCAGTCTAATACAAGCAAATTAACAGAACTTGACACTCTGTCAGAGCCGGGGGAGGCACATAGAAACAGCTGTTAATGGCTTGTAGCTCTTATTTACAACCTCTAGAAATGAAAAGCCAGCCGGCTAAGAAACTGACATGTTGTGTTTGTCTATGATCTCAGCTCCATTACAGTATCGGTGGGGCACTAACACATAACAGCCAGCCAGTCGCAGTGGTGTCTGTGCATGTGTGTGTGCTGTGCACGTTGGTCAGGGCAAATTAATATATTAATTTAATAACATTACTCTGAAAAATATTTTAATATATGTATGGTAAAATAACTGATGAGACCAAAATAGAACTGCTTTAAGAAGCAGGGATTTCCAAGTTAGACACGTTATCGTCACATTCTTTGATGTGCAAGGTTGACTGATAAGCTGTGATGCGCAAACTGCTCATACTTTTCACTGGATTGGTGTCGGATCTTGAATCCGTATCGTTCTGGTTGCTTTAACCCTGATATCCTGGCTTTCAATGTTTTTAAATACGTGTCTCATAAACTCTCGAGCAAATCAAACAAACACAAAGTAAACTTCAGTACTGTACGTGTCCTAATATCTACTAATTAGTGTTAGGGTTTATTGTAAATGTGTAAAGTGAGCGCAGGTCAGCGGGGGAGGGAGGAGGGAGGATTTGCTGTATGGTAATACAACACGTTACAAGGTACCTGGGCCACTGCTTCAAAGTGAAGTTAGCGGAAACACGACAGATCTGGTATGCACTCATTAGAGAAAGTGTTAACCGCAGCAAGATTAAGTTGGTTAGAGGTTATAAAATGTCTGTTACGATTTATTTTCAGTTAATTGCCCAGCCCTAGATTATTGTGAGTATTTCAGAAATCGTATTTCTTGTCTATTCATTTTTGCCCATGTGGAATTCCATATTTCGCTACCTCATCCATATTTCCAGCACTCTCACATTCATCAATAATACCCTCAAGATCAGGATCCCCTCTCTCCACTGACATTCGTTCATTGTGCAGACAGGAAACTGTCATTCACTTGGCCAACACACTTTCTCTCATTCACCCACTTCTCCTCATGTTCGTGCAGTTTTTATTCAGATTTGTTCTGTTCATGCAGCTTCTGTATGTTTCTACACCACGCAGCAGAGAACTATACATAGGTTGTAACGAGTGAGAGCAACAGAGAAAGACGGGGAGACTTGGAGAGAGCTAGAGAAAGGTAGAGCTAGGTAACTAGGGAGGAAGGGAAGGAGGGAGAGAATGAGTCATAGCTCGTCCCACAGGACTGAGTGGGTAGGCTGAGTGGAGGAGGATGGCGTCAGCAGCAGGCCTGACAATTTAAGAAGACACATTAAAAGAGGAAGAAAAAAAGAGAGAGGGGGAGAGAGAGACAGAGAGCTAACACTTCGAGGTGGGTGGATGGAGAAAGAGATATTGATGTGGAGGGGCGGAAGGCAGGAAGGGGTATCCTCACTGAGAAAGAGAGGGTGGGGTGGCAAGGATAAGGACATAGAGAGACATAGATGGAAAAAGAGAAACCCTGTCTTCCGCTTCATTTGACCATTCATGTCCTCTTCATCTGTGTTTGGTTTTCCTTTCGTCATCAGGTTTCCTGCCTGTGCTCTCAGCCATGGACTAATCCTAATCATTTTTACATGGCTCATGGCATAAAATATGCACAGTATTCCAGAGTGTATTTGTGTCTGCTGGACATTGATGCATGTATACATATGTCAACTACTGGTTCTGTTTTCGTGTGTGAATGTGCCTGCACTGTTCCCCTACAGTCCCCAGTGCTGTGGCAGCCCCCTCGCACTCCTTTTTTTTTTGAGATTGTGTAATCGACGCAAAGGGGAATCCTCTCTGACACAGACAAACACTGGTACCTACGTACTGCAAGCGCTGCTGATCTATAATATGTGGAGCCACTGAACTTGCACAAACTCTACCATTACTACACACGTCAGCCTCCACCCTGCGAAGACACAACCTTGCTGCCTTTTGTGAAATGGGTTCTCTCTGACGTCAAATGGGCAAGGCGCGTGGCTGAAAGCAGAGGAGCTGAATTGGGTCGAGCTGCCTGTGTATGTCTCTTCCATTGCTGTCTGTGGCAATGGAAGTGGATTTGTACGCTTGCTCACTCTGGTTTGCACAGTCGTGTGCTTCCATTCACCTTCATCTTTCATTCAGGCTCTGCAGAGAAAATGGAGCGACAGCTCTGCTACGCTTGCTTCTCCATTATGGAATTTGAAATGAGGTGAATGAAATAAAGTAATAGTAGCAGATTTCAATCATTACCCACACAAAATACAAAGTGCTCATTCTGTTTGCTTGCGTTTGGGCTGTCAATAACGAGAAATAACTGGGTAGGAAAAAAACAAGCGTGTGAATGCAATGAGAAATCCTCCGTCCATCTGCATTGTATCTTTGCTGTAACCTTTGTTTACTGGAGGAACTGCATGCCCTCACGACTGATTATCTTTGTTGTTCTCTTTTGTGTGCTTACCTTACTGCAATTATATTTTAATCTCAATGATATTCATATCGTTATCAATCGGCTCTTTTCACAATGAAAGTTACAAAATCAAAGGTCTTCCCTTTTTAATTATTGTATGATAGAGAAAAAATGCAGAGCCTCACAATGAAAGATGAGGAAATTATATTGTCGATTTTTTTGCTTAAAAAGGGAGGTTCTTTTTAAAAAATTTTTTTACCCTTTTTCGTTGGTTTGTATGTTTGTAAAAAGGATTACAAAAAACTGCTGAGCCGATTTCCATGAAATTCGAGGGTTGGGGCATGACCCAAGGAAGAAGCCATTAAATTGTGGAGCAGTTCTGGATCAGGTGGTTGATCCAGGATTTTTATTTTACTCTCATTATTAAAAAATTGTGAAACTTTATTTCGTAGATTAATGCATGCATTTTATTTTCAAAAGTCTGGCATGATCAGAGGACTGATATTTAAACGTGTGTGCCATTTGGTGCAGATCTAAATAAAATATCATATAAAGTGAATAAAAGAAATAGCAACAAACAGATCGATGGTTATGCGAATTGTTAAAACGTTTTGGATGATTTTGTGGCAGGACAAATCAACCTGTGGCGGGGCTGCCATAGTCTTGGTAATTAATGGGAACCAGTGCTTGATATACACAAGCTCTCTGCTCTCACCACTTAGCATGCAGTAGAATTCTTGCCATTTCTCGGGCTTGCCCCGCTGCTAACTATTGCTGGGACCTTGACACAGCTTGACCTGGAGCAGCTAATTTTGAAAGTGATGTCATACCTGAATGAAATATTTAGTTCAGCTAACCTACTATCTGAAGTGTATATAGTATATATGTATATAGTGTATATATCTGAAGTCTGTCGTATATATTCCGCGTGTCTTAACCCAAACACACACATTTGTTTTGACCAGACGGTTAACTCTTTCACTCTCTGGCCCATTCACACGTACACACACACAGTCTCACTCACACAGAGGGCAGCGCATTGTATGACCTGAGTGTCTCAGCTGGTTGCCTGTCATCAGGAGGGTCTATGTAGTCTGCAAGGCCAGTAATGTGTGTGTGTGTGTGTGTGTGTGAAATGGGTCAGGGTGCCCTGCATAGCATTAAGACAGCTGATGGGGATGATGGTGATATTGTGGCCCATCTGTTTTCTTACCTGTGGGGTGTTTTTTTGTGAAATTTCTGTTGTGAAACCATTTTCCCCCAAGCATAAGTCAAAAAAACTACTCTATATATCTAAAGTCTTAATTTTGTTTGAATATAAATATGTTAAGAAGGATGCACGCGGATTTTTGGAGACAGACAACAGAATGCATGTCGGAGAGAATTTTGGCTCCCCCAAAAAATTACCTCCTGCAATCAACAACCTGTAGTATATAGGACTAAATGTAAATGTGCTGCAGTAACATGCTTGAAAAAAAAATCCAATTAGTGCGTTTTGGATTATTCTTAAGTACTTTTCAGTACACATTCATTTGCGTGTAATGGCTGCCTCGTGTATCCTGACTCATTGATAGCTTCTGCTGTGCAAGTCCTTATCACAGCTGTACTTTCCACACACATGTGGTTTATGTTTATCTCCAGCCCTAAACATAAAATTGGTTATTTGGTCTTAAATGCCTGATCAAAGCATCTCTCTTCTGCTGTGTTAAACCAACTTGTCAATGTGGTTTTATGACACCTTTTGCTATGATGTAACTGGCTTGAGTCCTCAGTGAATCATCTTCCCTGCATGTCTGGATGTAGACAGGTTGGCAGAGAGAGGTCAACATCAGGACCACCAACACAGTGACTGAACTGGGACACTCAGTGCTGCTGCTGCTACTGCTGAGACTGTGGATGTTTGTTTGTTTTTAAGATCAGTCCTAATGCCAGAACTTACATTTTCATTTTTTTGTCTCATTTGACGTATA
Source organism: Limanda limanda (assembly GCF_963576545.1). Classification (NCBI taxonomy): domain Eukaryota; kingdom Metazoa; phylum Chordata; class Actinopteri; order Pleuronectiformes; family Pleuronectidae; genus Limanda; species Limanda limanda. Next base: position 7,866,814 of record NC_083639.1, read on the forward strand.
TTTGTATTCTTTGCCTAATGACAGGGAGTTAACACGATTCATTGTAAAGGGTTTGAAGAGGCTTCATTCCTCATTTGAGAGGATATATCAGTTCAGCTGCTCTAATTGGACTTTGTCCCACTTGATATCCCATGACCTGGATGACTGGGAATCCACATTGTTGTTTGCACCACAGGCTTTGATTGCCTGAAAGTAGAAGAAATGGCACGTAGTTTCTGTTTTTGTCTTGCCCTCCTCTCTCTGCTTCTGTTTTCCATCCCTTGCAGTCTGTGCACTGTGCAATATCTCTCTTCTCTCTGCCCTTCGCGCTGGTACTTGCTCAACACAAATATGGCAGCAGTTGCGAATGACGTTACCATCTCCTTGGCAACGCTGTGGGCCTGTGCGTGGAGTGTTTTTATTCTTCAGTGGGGGACTTCAACCTGAATACACACTAACCGACTCGACATGGGGACAGAAATTGATGCCTGAACAGGTAGAGACTGCTTTTTAGGGTTAACCCTTGGCTTTAGAGTGAGGTTTCACAGACATTAGTCTGCTCAAACATGAGAATGGCACTTGAAATGAATGACTATCTTTGCTCTCCAATCCAAACCCATTCATTCTTTTTGTCCAAGAAAACGCATTGAATATGTGTGAGCAAGAAAAAAAGAGATTATTTTGAAGTGACCGAATCAGACATTTTTGTGTCTGCCCACAGTCGATAGTGTGGTTCTGCGCTCTGCTGCTGTATGGTAGGCCTGTGTTAGAGTGGGGGTTGGGGCATGTGGGTGTCCTGGTCAGTGATGTGGTGGAAAGCTGCTGATGACGCGTTGCTGCTGCATTGCCTGGGTCTTCCCCACAGTGGGAATCCCTGCCTCATTTGTTCACTCATCTCTTATCTATCCCGCAGCACGGCACAGCAGAGCACTGCCGCACAGGCGGGGACAAGCATGAATGGCTCTGATCCATGCTGCATGCATTCAAACTGACAATCATGCTTCTGATGCCTAGATTTATGCACATTTACTTTTCATCCAGCTGTGACATGCACTTATACATGTGTATGGGGTTTCATCCTACTGTTTATACTAGATAATATAGGATCATCAGACCCATGGATTGTTGTTCATCTGTGTTGTCTGTCTCTGTGTGGGAATGGCTATAGGGCCTAAGACCTAATAGTTGCTGCTTTGTTTACATGTGGGAAAATAGGTTTAATGGAGGATGAAGGATTTGGGAAAAGAAAGAATACATAGTAATAATAAGTATATGATGATTGTAGTTGTTGCTGTAATTTGTAGCTTGTTGATGAGAAAAACATGCTGTTGTGATTTGATGGCAGTTAAATCAAGACAAGCTTGCAGGTGATATATATGTTGTATGTTGAACCGAATCGGACTCATTAGGTTAGGGGAGTGATGAAATACCCAGGGAACCATATTAGATTATTAGAGTGATTATTTAGTAAGAAGATAGAATTCTAATGGACTCATTTCTGATATCTGTTTTAAATTGGTGCATCGCTATTCCTTGCAGTTAGGTTCTAATAGTGCAGCTCTGCACTGTCTCCAGTTTTGTTGAATGGACTTATTTTTCTGCCTGATGAGTTATAGTGAAAAAACACCCTTATAGCTCATCGTTTGTCAGATAAAAATAAATTCCCCATCCACAAAGAGTGATGCTATCACTGTAGAAACATTTAAGTCGTCAAATAACAAGCAAGTTAGCAATTGGGGAGGTTAAACCTGATCCAATGTGCTGATGGGCAAACCCTGTTTTCCAGTGGGCTCTGAGCTTTCAGCTCTTTGCCCCCCTCCCTGCCAGAATGAGCAGCAGTGGCAGCAGCAGTGATGAGTCACTCAGTGAGTGAAACATGACGTCATCCGTGTCTTCCTCTTCTGCTTTTGGTGTCCAGGGCTCCTGACGGGAGGACAGACCATGCTGCTGCACTGAGCCGGAGGGAGAGGAAAGAGAGAGCCCTTAGAGGACCGCTGACGTGGTGGCTGGCCAGTTTTTGTGCCCCTCCTCCTTATCTGACGGCTGTCTTTTCAGTTCACCCTATTGGTGTAAATATTAATCCTTTTTTTCACATGTGCATGTTGTTTTCCTGTAATATCCTGTTAACCCTAATATTTGTGTTTTGGAGCAAGTTCCTGTCCACATTAGTAAAATTGAATGCACTGAAACCACTACGCCAGAGATTTATCTGAGAGATTTTCTCTGACAATTTCAACCAAATCAGGCAACTTATTATTTTAACACACTGTAATGAGCAATATTGTAAGTAAATTTGTCATTTTTATATGAAGAGATTTAACATGTCTTTTTTTCTTCTGTGTGTTTCTTACAGCTCCACCCCGAGGGCTCAGGCTTGCTATGGACGTTGCTTTGCCCCCTGCTGCAGCCCTGACCAGTGCCCTACCTTAGTGGGTTCCCCTCTTCTTCCTGTGTGTGGTTCCCATCCAGACTCACTGTACAGAGTCCAGCACAGATCTGGTACCACCTACAGGTAGATAGTATAGTAGCACACTCTCACACACATATACTGCATGTGCTCTCTCTGCTTTCTCATTTTCAAAATGGCACAGATGTTTGGTGTGTAATTCTTTTTTTCTTGCCTCTTTTCTGTCAGCCACTCCTGGGTCCTCCACCCAACCCCCTCCCCTACTCCCACCCTCCCCCCTCCCCTAAGAAGATGTCGGTGAGCCCGACAACAGACATCGAGCAGGAGGGAGAGAGTGGGCTTCTCATCGAGCCCTGCAGTCGAGGCAAGACCTCCCCTCAACCACAGGGCACTAAGGAGGGGACAGGGGAGGGCCTGGAGCCCGAGGATAGCTCCTTACAGGATGCACAGGTGGCTATGGACATACTTATTTTCTTATTTACATAACGTCTTAGCTAGAAACTCTTTTAAGACTTATTTCTTTTTTTTTGCCAGATGATTATTTTCTGTGTTATTGATACTTTCACAACCTAAAATCTCGGGGTGTAACGGTACACAACAATCGCGGTTCAGTCCGTTCCTAGGTTTTGAGGTCACGGCTCGGTACGTTTTTGATACGGTACTGTAGAAACAAGGAACAGAAAACATAAAACTGGTTATCTATTGCTGCCTCTTTCTTACCTAAGTAACTTTTGCAAAAGGAAAATTACAACATATATATCGATTATGGTGCAGCACGTTGTAAATTAACTGTCCTTAAACTGCTATTGTACTGTTATTGTAATGTATTGTTAAATATGTGTTCTTTTTTTCCCTTCAATATAATTAACTACCACCACATTGTTTGCACAGAGGGTGGTTTTCCTGGTACTAACAATGTCTCCCCTGTGTAGAACAGGTTTATAAAGGGCAGGTGTGACTCGCTGGCTGAAATGCGGATGAGAGGGAACTTCGTAACCGGGCTCGATTACTTTCAGCGCGTGTTTGAACCCTGCGTTCTCAACAACAGAACGGTCGCATGTCCGCTGCTATAAAAACCCCTATGACGCTCGTTATTGCTTTGACACGGCCTGAATTATTTGCAAGCGGCAGCTTTAAAGGCGCTAGGAGCTGGGATTGCCCTGAACTCGTTTTTTTCTTTCCCAATGTTAGTGGGGCATCACTCTGGTAATGTCCTTTCAAACGAGTCAGCATGTTCAATCTGCCACCAGCTACAAATCCGCAGCAGTTGAGCAATGTCGGCTTTTGTACGATCAACTTGTCTTGTCTGTCGTCATTATAGTGATGAAGACGCTGAAGTGTTCCCACACAGACTTAAATTATGAGGGAGGGTCTTGAGGGTCACACTCCTGTTTGTCTGCGGAAGCTATGAACACGAGCCTACAGCACATTCGGTCCTTCGCTAATGTTGTACCTCTAATTAGTAATTACAATTTTTGGTTTGTATACATGTACCGTAACACCCCTTCTGAAATCAGTTTAATGAAAATGCATTCTTTAAAAACTTTAGCACAAAGCTTATTTTCACCTTTTTAAAGACTACTCTGTTTATTTATTTTCAAAGTTGTTCCATTACTTTCTGTTAAGATAATTAATATTGGCACATATTGGACAACATATGAACCAATATTTGTAAATCTGTGATGGGCTTATATCAGCCAGGCTCTAAACACAAAAGTAGAGAATTATCTGTATTTAATATGCACCTTATAATTAATATTACTGAAAGAACCACTATCTTTTGCAGAAACGAGGTTCTAACCATAGCCATGGCAGGAAAAGGCCCAAGGTAAATAAGTTGCATGTTTGTTTGGGTTTCCGTTTTGAAGGTAATCATCTTTGTGCAAGTAACCCATCTAACTTCCAATAATCCTGCTCCCCGAAATAACCCCCCTGGTGGTTTGTATGGTTATTTTTGACCTCTCATTATTAACGTTTTAATCCTCTCAACTAAAGTGGACTCCCCTCTGCTCATTGGCTTACAATCTTAACTCCCATGAGATGCTTTAATGTAGGCATGTCATGGTGATCTCACTGAGGCTGTTAAAGAGAAGAGCCGATGTCTTCTGACAACTGTGCAGATGGAAGAATTCCTCAAGTGACTGTATGAAAATCAGCAAATACAAACTGTACACACTATATTCTCTGAGCTCCACTTGTCCTGTTTTGAATCCAGATCTTCTGCGCACTGGTCTGAGTACATTCCTAGTCAGTCAACAATTTGGATATGCAATAATTTAAATATGCATTAAAGTGTTGCCATCAGCTTTGAACACATTTAAAGCAACTTTGCATTTAATAATGCAGTTGAAATTTGAAGCCAACTTGACTGTTATAACATAATTTGAAAACATAATAATACATACAAATGTCTGTCTTGAGCCTTGCCCATCTGTATGTACGTATAGTCTAAAAGACTGTAAAGTGGTTTCAGACTTTAGGACCCCCCCCTGTCCATCAATCCATCTGTCCATATACATGTAATCTATTTTCGTAAATGTAATTTATCTGTAATGGCTTGAGGGCATTTTTAGAAAATGTTCAATTCGGCATTTCGTATCGAAATCAAAGGCCATTCTGATATTTTAATGTTCCGCAAAAACTTTTTTCTGGCCAATATTAAATAAATATCAATATTTAAAAATCATAGTGCAGTCAGATTTATATCTTTTCACTTGCAACTTGCAATGTGAGCCTTTGGTGTCATATCTAAATGCTCAGTGAAGATGCCAAAACACGAAAAACAAGTCGCTTTTAAAATAATAAACTTGTGATTGTGTTTCAGTCTAATGCCAAACTGAAGCTGGTACGGAGTCTGGCAGTGTGTGAGGAGTCTGGTCCATTCTCCAATGATGGAACTCCAGAATCGGTACTGTTCCTGTTTCTGACTTCATCCCTTAACTTCTAACCTTAGTTCATTCACCGCAGTAAAACTAAGTAGTGTGTAAATGCAGTTTGTGTAGGATTAACAACACTCAATAGACTAAAAATAACAAAATTAAGATCCAAAATTGTACTGTACTTTGTCATAGCAGTTGAATGTGGTTTTCCAGGATATCATCCAGCTTCACATCAGCTGTCCATCAGACAAGGAGGAGGAGAAGTCATCAAAGGATGAATATGAAAATGATGAGAAGGAGAAGAAGGACAAGACTCCACGAAAGATGCTCTCACGTGGCAAGTTAAATTTTTGTTGTAGCCTGCTGTTGTGTTTTTAACCACACTTATGGTGCAATCTTACACAAGACCAGATAAAAAATTTGTATTTATTCCTTTTTTTTTTGTTAACCTCCCTAAAAAATACAATAAATGAACAACAGTCTCAGTTAAAACCTCCTGCACAAGAAAATTACAAAAGGTTTTGTCGTGGCACGACTGTTGTGTATAATGTCCATTGTTAATACCTAGAGGAACCAGACCAATATGTCAAGCTAATTTCTCTGGAAGATAATTGGAACCCCCCTCTTCTTTTTTTAATTACCTGCCTCACTCCCTCTCTCTGCAGAGGCATCATTAGACTCTAAGAGCAACAGAGATACAATGTCTAGCCCAACTGTCTAGTGTAGTGGAAAATACTGGAAAATGATCTCCTGAAGTGTGTGCTTGTGTGTGTATGTGTAAAAGAACAGAACAGCTAGCTGGCATCTCATCCACTTCTTATGTTTATCCTTCCCAAGCAACCTGGAATGTTTTTTGCTGCAGTGTTGAGGGGCAAAGCTATGCTTAGTAACAATCTGACTTTGCACTTTCTTTCTCACTTGCACTTTACAGAGGAGTCACCTGCTCTCTTTTCCCACTCAGTGTCTTGACCCTTTCTTCCTGCCTGCCTGCTTATTAACTTTGTTGTTCTCTCTTGTTAGACTCCAGTCAGGAATACACCGATTCCACGGGCATTGATGTTCACGAGTTTCTGGTCAACACACTGAAAAACAACCCCAGGTCTGATATACCACATGCATAGCTGTAAAAACAATAGCACATTAGGAAAGTGACAAACACTGGTGGTTTAATGTCTTTCACAAAATCACTTTTGCTCTAGCTGCTGCTGAGATGCATTAAACAGTTTATCACAAAGTTATGTAATTAAGTAGTACATTTTGTTGTCCCTTGATTAAGTTGCCTATAACGTTAAAAGATAAATGAAATGTCTACAAAATCTACAACATCTTTTTCACTGGCCTGCAGTCTGGTAACCTTTTAGTTTTATTGATTGCCGCGCATCTGACGAGGACATAACTGCCCTATTATGGAAACACCTAATTAATCAAAAAAAGCACCAGATAGTGCAGTGTTTAGGAGGAAACATTAACTCTGCGTCATTTTCAACATTACGTTTATCCAACTGTTATATATAATTGTATATTCCATTAGCAGTCAATAGGCGAGGACCCTTGAATTTTTCTGTGGTCTAATAATATTATATATAGGATTAAAAGATAAATCATTTGTGTAGTGTCTCATGTTCACATGAAAACAGGTTATTGTAAGAAGGTCAGATAAAAAGACAGTCAGAGTGAAAAGGATAGAAACTTTCCTCCATCATAATAGAAGTGATGCAACCATTATAAGAAGCATTTATTGCTTTATATTCCACCCTTTGATCTTTGGTTGGTATGCTCACAACACTCAAGTCACTGATCCGCCCCCTCTCTCTCTCTCTCTCTCTCTCTCTTTCCCCCTCTGGCCAAGCAGGGATCGAATGATGCTGCTCAAACTAGAACAAGATATCCTGGAGTTCATTAATGACGACAAGTAAGCCACGTTCTTCATAACCAGTAGCTTGTATTTAAAATTAGCTGCTCTAAATCCATCCCTTCATATTTATAGAATGCTTTGGTAATGAGATAAGTATGGCAACATGTAGTTGATATTATGGGGCAAGTTTAGGTTAGTATTTCACAGTCGGCCTCTGTGTTACCTTGTAACCAGAATAGTATTACTAGACTCAATGTTATAATTAGAAACTTGTCTGAAAGCAGTATATCATCCTCAGCACAATACATGTGTAAGTAGTTCCTTAAGTTTGACAAACTGCTTGTCATACACCTCAAAATTCTGAAAAAATAAAAATATCTTTTCTTATAATTATTGTGGGGGAACAAGACAACAGGAGATATTTTAGGGGTTGAAAAAATAAACTAGCCTCTTTTTACTGTTCTGGAAAATATCTAGAAAACTGTTTTGTATGTTAATGGTTCTTTATTCAAACAGCCATGAATTGTTCACAGAATCCCTTAAAATGCTGGTCCTTGTGTAAAGACAAGACGCACAATCCTCTCTTATATTACTTAAAGGGTTCGAAGAAATGAACACATGACGTTCATAACAGTGCAGTGTTTAGCATATGATACTAACAGCTTTGTCTTCGGTTTCCCCTGCAGTAACCAGTATAAGAAGTTTCCACAGATGACTTCTTATCACCGTATGCTGCTGCACCGTGTGGCTGCCTACTTCGGCATGGACCACAATGTGGATCAGACTGGCAAGGCTGTCATCATCAACAAGACGGGCAACACACGCATGTGAGTGACGCTCCTAAATGAAGTCCACACTTCAGCAGCTACAGCCATAAACCTTTGATAAACTGCTGTGGATTAATGCTTTCTAATCCTCATATACAACCTCCATGAAAAGAATGTACTGTAATTACTCAAACATTGAAGATACACAGTATTGTGTATAAATAGTTTTCTCCAGTCCAGATGTTACAATTCTAGTGGTAGTAATGTGTATTATAACTGATGTGAAAATGCAATTAAGGCAGCTATGTGAATAATATAAACAACACACAATAACAAACCCTCATAGATTTAACTTCACTAGAAACTCAGCATGCAACAGACGAACAGAATAATCCAGCAGCCATACAATGTGTTCATAAATCAATGTAAAATAATTATCAGTAAATAAAAAGCTGTTGTTCACAGAGCAACCAGCCTGTATAACAGTAAATGGTGTGTGTGTGCATGCATGCATACAAACAATGTTTCCTTGATGGGAATAAGTTACAGTGGAAAAGTAGTCGTAATAAATGCATGTTTCCAAATGCGTAAAATATTAAAAGTCATCAGTGTACTTAACAGCAGAGGCTAACCTCAGTCAGTGGCATTTACACAGTGGGTGTGTAGAAGTAACCTACAGCTTAAATTTGAAAAGTAATTTTTTTGAGAGAAGACAGAGAGTACTTGCGTTGTTAAGGCATTTACTGGTTTAGCAGAAGCCATGTCTACTGCTTTTAAACTCCATTTTAGCTGTAACGCTTTTTAACCTTATTTTTTTATCTAATGTAGTCAAAGGGTAATTTTTGTCTAGTTTGGTTTTATATTAAAAAACATGCTTTTGTTCTTAATTTCTTATTTCTACAGCCCTGAGCAAAGGTTCTCTGAACACATCAAGGATGAGCGTAATGTGGACTTTCAGAAGAAATTCATCCTGAAGAGAGATGATGCTAGCATGGACAAGGATGATAATCAGGTAGACTGCACTGGATACCATGTATTATTTTTTAACTATATCATATTTTCTATCAATTTTGTGTCTTTTTCATTGTTGGAGATGAAATTAATATTTATTTACTGCTGCTTAAAGTGGAAAAAAAAAGTGTGTGTCCCCGGTTATATCACCTAAAATATGAGAAGTTAAGTCAAACCCAATGAGCTTGAGTATTTTTTGTCTTTATTGCATACAACCCTGAAACATTCACACTGCTGGTGGGAGAAAAAGTGAATCCTGGGATTTCGTAACTGGGTAAAACCATTATTGGCAGCAAAAACCTTAAACAAGCATTTTCTGTAGTCACAGATTAGAACTCTACCAGGTTTTAGACAATTCTTCCTCACAGAACTACTTCAGCTTCCCCCTATTCTTCCAATGTCGAGTGTGAATTACTTCCTGGAGGTCATTCAGCAGCATCTCTACTGGATTAAAGTCTGGGCTGAAATTGGGCCACTTCAAAAGGTGGATTTCCGTGTTTGAAGTGATTCTTTAGTAGATTTACTTTGATGTTCAAAGTCATAGTCCTATTGCATCAGCCAACTTCGGCTGGTGGATAGCTACCTTGACATTATCCTGTGAGACAGGGGTGGGGAACCTCCGGCCTTCGGGGACCCATGAAGCAATCCAGCCACGATTCATAAATACCCCAAAAAACAAGTCAGAAGTCCAAAAACTCTAATGAAAGAAAAACATTTATAAAATAAAAATTGCATTAGATTATAGATTGACATGTCCTTCGGGTTAGTCTCTTCTGACTATATGCCTGTCAGGTCATGGTCAACTTATTATTGCTGATGAGTATTGTGGTGACTGTCAAGAAAAGAAAATGGGGAATGTCTCATTCCCCACGAGAAATGGACAAAAGATAGTTTTTATCATAAGAAAATGGAGAGCCAGTGTACCAACGTCTTTGAGATGTGCTGGGTGTGGTGGAAAAAGGCCAATTTCCATCAGTGTGTCATCTCTGTGGCCCATGATGAAAGAACAGACAAATACTGACCAACTAGCCATTTTAGTTCATGGGATAACTGCCAAGTTTGATATGAGAGAGTAATCACTGTCTTAACAAGCCATGCATGCTGTGGCAATGGAAAGGAGTAAGATACCTTCATGAAATTATTTTTACCCTTGACAATGTTTAACCTAACAGACCCAGACACCAGCAAATCAGCTCAAAATCATGATTTTTCCTTTCACCTACTTCACCTTCCTCCCTTTTTATTTGATACCTAGCACAATATGTTCTTCCAAAACAAATGAACCCTAGTTTCGTCAGTCCATGAAAAAGTTTAAAAGTGTGCAAACATAGGGCCTTCATCCCCGACTCAATCATCTTACCCACCTGTCTCCCAATCACGTTCTTACCCTGGTAACTTCCACCCCTGACAATGGTTAAGACTAATTTATACATAAATGGACAGCATTCAAAAGCGCTACGTTTACTTTTTACTTTCACTGTATTCAATTTTAACCTTTTTTTCATATAACTGTTTCCCCAAATGTTAGATCCGTGTGCCGCTGCAGGACGGGCGGCGTAGCAAGTCAATTGAAGAGCGAGAAGAGGAGTATCAGCGAGTACGGGACAGGATCTTTGCCCGAGAAGTAAGTTTTGAACCTGGGCAGAGTAACAAACACTGGCAAGAACAAATTAACTGTAAATATAAGTCAATTGCCTATAATTGCCTGTGTTCTCTTGTGTATGGAGAGGTCTGTCTGTCTTGATTAGAAAATAATCAAACTAATTGTTTAATGACTGGTGTAGTAATTGTACTTGGTTCCCATTGTTTTGTCCTTGTTAATTAACGTAGTCTTTACTTTTGATTCCTTATCAAACGTAGCAATGGCAAGAACAACCATTCCAGAAAAGTTTCAAAAAGTAAAACATCTTTCAACCACAAATTTTCCTTGTTAGTAATAGTCTTCCGGTCATATTTTAATCTTGCGATTCTCTGCCCCCATCCCCCGATTGGAAACCTCTAATCCTAAAATGCCCAATGTCAAACTTGTAAACTTCTGATAGGTTCACTTGCCAAAAATGTTGGTTTAAAGTGCTCCTGGTTGAATGAAGCATTTCATAATGTGCAGGTGTCCTATTTTTTACAGTCTTCTCAAAATGGATACATCAACGACAGCAGGTAAGATGATGCATCCTATTAGAGACTCTAGTGTTTCCACTACACAAGACTCCATCCTCTGCACCTATCCCCTTACAGCTACAGTTTCCTTGTTAGGTTTTAGATAGAAGAGGTGGAAGGCTACAGACACATAAACATAAAATGTTGACTCTGGCTACTTGAGTTTACAAATGTGTGGCAAAGTCACTTTGTGTAAAATTTGCTGAATTCCTAAAAGCAACATATTTATCGGAAAGCTTTTATTCTTATTTTCAAGAAAATGATCAGTATTCATATGCAAATGTTCTCTCTTATGCCAGATTTTTACATCTACATTAAAGAAATGGTTGCTTTAGGCTCAATCTGGCTATAAAGGACACATGGTCTTTGAGAAAGATTTTCAGGTGGTGGATTTTTTTCTTCCAGTTACCTCGCACAGCAGTAACAGCCAGCCTCCATCCCTCGGCACCCTTGCCATTAAGGTTGAAAGTTTAGTACACAATATGCTGAGAGAGAAAGAGGAAGCGTGGGCTTTTCAACAGACAGTTTCTGCCTAGTGTGCCTTTTCTATTTCTTTTTTTTTCTCAGGGGTAAAAGTTCTACACTACTGTGCCCACCTCTACCTCCCACCCTTCCTTAACTCACCCTCCCTTAAACCCTCTGCTGTTCTCCAATCCAGTCCTGTAACCCCAGCATTTTCTCCCAATGTTAACCCCAACAGACTTTCCACTGAGGGCTACTGCTCTAGCTCTCAAAAGAGGAGGCAGATCTTTAGGTATTGGGGTGCTGTTGACTTTGACTTGTGTGTTGCCATGCCCATTTCTGAGAGTGATTTGGTGATGATAGTGGTGACTTGTGGTGGTTTTTATATCTTTGCTTGGCGTAGTCGGCTGATTGATGGCTATTCCAGCTCTGCACCCTGGGGCTTCCCATAGTCCATGCATGGCTGCTTTGTGGTTTCACCGGGGACTGATTGACCTACTTACCCATCTACTGTCAACTACATTATTTATATAAAGTAACTGCATTGCTTTCACAGTAACCTGTTTGTTTTGTGGTTGACTTAGTCTTGTAGTTTTTGTTAACATGTCACCTGTTGCATAGTACCACAGAAATATTTGTCGGCAGAAGAACCTTGAAGTAGAAAAGAGACATTAATGACTGTGGTCGTCATGTTTACAAAAGTTAGTTGCATTTTTATGAATCTTCTTATAATTTTATCAATTAAGTGATCAATCATTTAGACTGTAAACATATTAGAAAAAATGAAAAGCCCATCCCAATCCATCCAGAATGGCAACTCTCGTTTATTCTTTCCTTTTTTTAAATAAAATCTCATAGACTTTGTGATTTTTTTTTCGTAAATAACAAAGAAAAATGGCCAATGATAAACATTTTTAGATGATACCACTATTGTTTTTTTCCCCTCTTCTCTAAATTAATTTAATATTGAATTACTAATATTAATCAGTTGTTTGATCAGACTGTACTGGAGTACAACAATATATCGAATTTGTTCCCTGCTACATTATCATTTAAATGTTTGCTGCTTGCAGATTTTTTTTATCAGAGGTTGACTTTTAATCTAAATTGGCATTAATGATGTATGTATATTTGTTTATGCTTATTTTAGTCTATTTGCATTTAAACTAAAACTTACCTTAATAACCCAAGCCCAGCATTACATTCATAGGTATATCAGGTGTTCACCTTTTACAGCATACATGCTGCTAAACAATGAACACTGTAAAATCACACAATTCTCTGAAATTAACCAAAACAAGAAGCTCTCAAGTGAAACAAGGGTTGATTCAGCATCTATTAAAAGCCTGACTTTGATGGAACCACATGTTAACAACAGCCTAGCTTCCCTGTTTCTCCTGTTTGTGCATGTGATTGGCAATGCAGTCATGAGGAGAGAGGGGAGATGAAACATCATGTGATGAACAGTTGAATCCCTCCTCTTCCTTCTACCCTCCATCCCGCTCTCATCTTTGTCTGCAGAGCGAAGCGAACAAGTGGGTTTCTGCCTGTACAGAGAATGGCAGAGAACCCAGCCTTCCTTAAAATAGGCTGTGCTGAGAGATGACTCAAAATAGATCCTCCATTAATTACAGTCTCTTTGAAATATTTATCAGCCACAGCCACTCACTATCGCTAGGGTTTTACAACCCTTACCACATCCCTGTTCTTGTCATGGAGATTCCCACAGTCAGCCGTACGTGTTTTGAATTCATTTTACCCTTGTTCTCTCTACACAGACAGACTCTGTTCATGTCCCTCTTCTAGTCCTGAGTGGATGAAAAAATGAAGTACTTACAGCTGCCTTGGTGTTTTTCCCCTCTGCTGTCTCTAGGGCAGAGTTGTGGGTCTGTCTAGATCAAATTGAATACCTGAAATACTTTAATTAGCACAGCTGACCTATTTGTATTGATTTCCATCTTTATTTGAATTTGTTATATTCAAGCACATGCACTCTAAGACACCTTCAAGTGGATTCATAATATTCTAAATGCTGACATTTCAATGGCAGACCCAACCATCCACTTGTGATGGAGGGGTTTCCCCCACAGTGGTGGTTACGCTTACAGTGTGATCATTGGTTTTCTTGGCAGCTACCCTTATCCAGGGTGACAGCATCACAACAAAGAGTGTGTATACAGCAATATAGTTTAAAGACTCATGGTGGTGAACCAGTGGTAGCAAGTGGTTATTTTGTAGATAGTGTGTGTGAGTCTGAGTGTTGATGTACATCTCTTCTTAATGTCTGGGTGTTTGTGTACATCTGATATTAATTTACAGGTGTGTGTGTGTGTGTCTTGTACATCATTCCTTGTCTTAAATACAATATGTGCATGTGTTACTGTTTATCTGTATTCAACATGTACTCGTTTGTATGCAAGTGCTCATTCTGGATCTCCCTTCACGTGATTGTTGTCTTCAGTCCTCTGTGCGTTGAACTCATGGAAGTTTGTCTCATCTGGTGTCACTGTAAGACCCTCTTACACCTCAGTGTGGCATCTTTCCTCCCTGCATGTGTGTTTTTCTTTGTGGATGGGTTTGTTTGTTTGTGTGTGTGTGAATGCGTGTGTGGTTGTATGTTAAAGATTTGAACACAATATTGTATGGTGGTTTGTTGCCTGACTTTTGTAACGTGGTTTCATGAAACTAGACAATATGCATCTGTGTTGAATGCCCCACCCTACAGCCCGTGGAACTTTGTGTTTCCTTTACTTGTTGATGACCCTCTTTCGCTCTTCTGCTTCTTCCCCCCCTTTATCCCTCTCTGTCTAACTGTCTTTTTTGGTTCCGCCCCAACCTACATTCCTTTCTCCTTCTGTGTGCACATCCTCCCTGCTACTGATATATTTCTCTTCCTACCTTTACACATTTTTCTTTTTCTCCACCTCTGACTTCTTATTTTTCAACTCTTCTCTCTGTAATTCTCGCACATCTCTCACCTATCTCCTAACTCTCTTCACTTCAACACTCCAATTATCTCACCTTTCTTTTTCTTTTTCTTCCCTTTTCCTGCATCTACCCATTTTACCCCCCATCATTTCATCTATTTGTCTCTCTCCCTCCTCTGTCTTCTCTCAGAGGGAATCGTGAGAGCTCCAGCCGGGCATCTAGCAGTCGTCAAAGCAGCACAGACAGTGACATGAAATGCCTGGAGCCACGGCCCTGGAGCAGCACTGACTCAGACAGCTCCAACCGCACCCTCCGGCCACCCGTCACTAAGGCCAGCAGCTTCTCCGGCATATCCATCCTCACCAGAGGGGATAGCCTCGGCAGCAACAAAGGCTCACAGGGAAGCTGCAAAGGCTCACGATCTGGTGAGGACTGTCGAGACGAGTTGAGGAAGAAGGGGAAATGTCTAAATCTCTGTAATGAATGTCATTGAGCCTAGTGTTAGCTTTTACCCTCTGAACAGATTCTTCATGTTAATATGCAGAATCTGTTTCTAGTTTGACTAATCAGGTTCGAGCAGGATTTGTTCGACCACCGGAAATAAAAGATCTGCTTGGAGAGGAAAATAATCACCTTAACCGAAGTGCATCAGCTATTTCCTTTAAATCTGTCTGCATTCATCTGCAGATTGCTGTTAGTAGTCAATGCCAGATGGACCTAGAACACTGGCAAAAAGTATTGTTGTTTGGGTTTTGTGTGGATAAAGATTTAACTTGTGTGATAAAAGAAACTGGTCGGAATGTAAACGGTGTACGACCAAACGGAGGACAGAGCCTTGGCCTAGATATCGCTGTCTACACCCAAAGGCTATTTCGTCTTTAGAGCAGAGCCAATAATCACATAGATTGAGTGTCAGGTAACTTGTTACTGAGACAAACATTTTTACCATTCATACCCTCCAAGAAAAGAAGAATCTAAATAGAACATTTGACGAGCTTTATTGTCAGTCAAATACTCACACTTTCCTCTGCCAGGCTCTCAGAAGTGCCCAGAATTATTTTCTCAAGCTGTTCGATTTCTTTCCGTCTTAATGGAATGCTGTGAAACTGGTAACTCTTGGGTGCATGACATGATGAGAGAGTTCTTGTATTTTCTGCTGAAGAGATATTCAGAGTCACTTTTGTCTTTGTCACTCATTAGTAATTTATTTCCACTCTGGCAGCAAAATACATTGAGGTTTAATACAACCTCAAATATTATGCAACCCCAACTTTTTCATATTTCACATAGAAATGGAAAAATGTTATATTTAACTTATTTAACATTTCCTGCAAGTTATAACAATCAGGATCATTGGTATCTATTATTAACATGTGGCCCAACACATTTAAACAAGAGACAGACTTTTCGTCTGCTGGGATTTTAGTTTGAGTTTGCCCTCTAGTGGTCTGTTATACATAAGATCGAGAATACAGGGATACTTGCATGCACATAAATTATTAAAATAGTTTTTATGGGGAGGGGTTTTAGGTTCATCATTTTGCCCAGCGCAGACATTAATGCCACAATTATATTCTGTATCCATCATATTTTTTCTTGCATCACTAGGCCTGTCCCTAGTCAGTCCTGATGTGTGTCCCCCACCCGCAGCCTCCCAGTCCAGTCGTAGCCTGCTTCCCTGCCCATCACAACAGCCACAGCCCCAGGTCCAGCCTCAGACTGCCCTGCTGCCCACCCCACAGCAACACCCCATGGGAAACCACATGATCGCTCAGGTAATTACCTCCACTAGCTGTTTTTAGCCCAGTGATATTAGGGTTAGGGTTAAAATATGTTAAAATGTAGATGATGTGTTGACTTACGTGGTGTCAGTTCAACAGACTTCTTGGTCCTCTGACCACATTCATCCTTTAATAGTTGTTAAATTAAGACTTAAATTATTGCCGAAAGCGGAGTATTCTAGATTTTATATTCATTATTTTACTGCTTTTATTTAATAGTCAGACTCTACATTTTATTTCCATTACTGTCCATCTGTTCATTAACAACTTTTCCTCTGTGTTCTAACCCACACCTTTCCTTCCTTTCCACCGTCTACATTTCTCTTTATTCCCTTCTTTCCTTCTACTCCTTCTTGCTGGCTTGCTCATTTCTCTTTATACCTTTTTAATTCCCTTCCTCTTCCTGGTGGCATGCACAGGCGGTGGCATCTCTGCAGCCCTCTCAGCCCGTCTCCTACTCCAGCCCTTCCTGCCCCCAGGTTCTCCTGCCAGTTTCTCCTCCCCAGCAGTACACAATGGTACTGACACCTTGTAGCTTCATCTCTTTGTATTAATTCAGTTAAACTCTGCATTACTGACACTGTCACACTTAACTAATGCTGTATTCTGCTAAAGACCCTTGCACTCGTCTCACCTGGCTCTTTGCATTCCAACCAATCCAGTATTACTTCCTGTCTGCCTGCAGGCTAAGAGACTAAAGTCAGAGCAAGAAAGCCTTTTGTTCATATTCAGGACCATAATGATTGTCAATATTTGCATGTATCTTATTCCATAAAAAAAACTTGTATAACTTCTTTTGTTCTACTGAATTTGTGATGCTAACCAGTGGCCAGCCCGTCTTGTCACTTTCCGATAGTGAGTCATTGTAGTGTCCAGTCTGCCCTGAAGTATCACAGATTAGAGGGCGTATTAAAACCTCTTTTCTTTTAAGCACATTGATGGCTAAAGCTCTTGGCAATCAATCCCCACCAGCATGAGAGCACATTCTGTGGCAGAGAAGACTTAAAATTGCACATTAAGTGTCGCAGTCTATCGCTAAATTGTGAAATTCTTACACTAATCCATAAAATAATGGATTTTTATCCTAATCAGCCAAACAACCATTTTCTGACATCAGCGGTGTTAGTATAGAACCAAACTTTACAGGAACTCTCAAATATGTTGGGGAATGTTCTACCTTTCTGTGCCCACGGTCGAATGTAAAGAAAAAAAAACCCATCTCATGTCTCTGTTGTTAATGTTCTATGCAAGTAATCACTCTTGATCATTCAGCCCTCAGTTACACCTTAGAGTTACTTATATAGAGCCACCAACTGGAAATGACCACTAATGACATAGTTCCCATTCCTCCCAGGGAGAAGAGCTGGCGCCCCAGTTCACCCAGATGACGCTGAGTCGGCAGGGGTCCAGTGAGAACCCTGAGCCTCAAACTATGTATCAGGCTGCTCCCACGGTGCTGTCCCAGCACCCCCCTCCACAGACCGGCTACATCATGGCAACCACAGGCCAGCCAATGCAGCCTCCGTCTGGGTACCAGCCTGCAACTGGACACCCTCATCCTCCACCTCCACCACCCCCCCCATCGCAGTCTGTAATGCAGGCTCCACCGCCCCCACAAGGCTACATGCAGCCCCCTCCACCGCAACAGGTACCGTTCTCAGGCATCCGATGTAGGTTAAAATTAATTTCTCTAATATTTTTCAGTATGCTAAGTTATATAACAGATCTCCTAGAAATTGATACCAGGAAAATCTGTAATACAATTCTTGGACCTCGACATCTGGTATTTGCTTGTGTAGCAAATGTGTTCGATTTAGATAATACAGTTTCTATCTCCAGCTGTGTCACAGGTACTCGCTGTCGGGGTCTCCTCTTTATTAAATCTTATGCTTATTTTAAGAGAAGCCTATGTCTGTTTCTATTTCATTGTAATTCAAAAAGACATTGCCTGGAACAAACCATGTAACTTGGGTCTAATTACAGGAAATGTTGAAATTTACATGAAGAAACTGATCCACTTGAACCCCAAAAATGTATGAGTCATTTTTTAATTGAATGTACTTGTCAGTGGGATTTTCATTTACAGCTGACCTGACAATCTTAAGGACTGGGTTACACCATTTAATCACAATAACTCAAAAGTGTGCTAAAGAGCAACCGTCGACTAGTATCGGGAATCTCCAGGAATCATTCGGGTGAAAATGATGGCCCTGTAAAATAACATGTTAAATTATCCACAACTGATGCCACTGATATCATGAATTAAGGATTTACATTTCTTGGAAATTGGAATCACTCAGACAGATCGAGGCTTGATATTCCTATGTTGTGATGTGATGAAGCAGCAGGATTCAGCCAGTGGCAGAGTTTGGTCCTCGCACTCCCAGCGCTGTGCGTCACCTTCACACGCCTGGTCTCAGTCATCCAGCCTGTCACATTCTTCCGATTGCAGAGGCGGTGACAATAATGAGTTCCCTCACTCTCTGTCACTCACGCACTTCCTTCTCTCCCTTAGGCCTTTGCTTAAATCCATAAAGGAGTTATTATAATTCATCTAAGGAGAGAGAACTAAATTGACCTGGCCATTAAACACCCCATGGGAGACACTCTGTGCTATAATGTAGCTCTGTGGGTAAGCTGTAATAGTCTGGTCTGTTTAGTAGAGTTTTTTTAATAGCTGAAGTCACTCTTTTTTTATTGGTAATGGTGGTGTGTCAATGTGAAAGGAATCTGGGGTCTATAATATGTCATTAAAGCATCAATTAGAGCATTTAAATTACAAGTGAAATGCACAGTAGCAAGACCAGACAGGGACTTTCATGGTGGATCCAAGGGATAATTGAGGCCATAGGCGTCGTTAGGTCTGGGCGTCCGGGGCTGCAGGCACAGTTGTTTTATGAAAAGCCCTGGTCATTCTAGTCATACATGAAACCATTGAACATACTATTATAAGTAGCTTCTGGTTCCAGTGTGTATAATGCAAGCATGTGATTTGCTTCACATAACTTGGCACATGTACATTTTGTGTGTGTATGAGAGAGACAGAGAGCATGCCAGCTACTTATTTTATTGTTGACATCCGGTGGAACCCACTGAGGTCAGATGTGAAGGCTGTGGATATAAGGAAAAATAGAGAGGATGAAGGCAGCCGAGCCCAGGTGAGGTTAGAGGAGGTGGAGGAAGGTTATCTCCTGTTGCCGTAGCAGCAGATGAGTCAGGACGTGAGAACAAGCTTAGGGTGGGGAAGAGGAGAGCTCTTCAGCTTGCTAACCTTGCTCAGTGGTTCTCCAGCCTTCTCAGCACAAGACACATTCTATTTATCAAACCAGTATATTCCATGAACAGCTTTATATATTATAATAGTTATTATATTTATTTGAGTAATGAATAAGGCTGATTCCAATGCACACCAGTGAGTCGTAGAAGAGACACAGTTTGAAGGGATACAAGAAAGAGAGAGATACAACTTGAAAGAGCAACAGAAGCAGAGAGGCAAAGGGATGGGGCTGTAAGATGTTAAAGAAATGTTATGCACAGAAATTACAAATTACACAGAAATAAGAAATGTTTATAATCTAATCGTCATATCAAAAAATTTAGATTTAATTATATGCTGGTTGCCATATCATGAGTTTATCCAGTTTTCTTGAGCAGGACAGGAGAGAAAGAGAGAGCAGAGGTAAAGAAGAAGAGGAGCTCATTGACGGACAGAACAGACACAGAGTTTACTGTTTGTTGCAGTTCAAAAGGAGCCCTTTTCACAGAATTGCAGCAGAAGTTAGGGGTTGGTTGGTTTTCTGAATGCATTGACAACATGCCGTCTACCATATGACTGCTTCATCAACAAGGCTCTTATTTCTTCTTTGTATTTTCCTCCTGCTGCTGAAAATATATCTACTGAAGTCAATTTTTTTTCTGGTTAATGCTCAGGCCCCAATGTTTCATGAACCTAACAGCGCCACAGAATGTAGGTTCACTGAAGTCAAATGCGCATTTTAAAGTACCCAATAATTGCAGTGCTTCTATGTGCCCCTTACCTAGTGTAATTTTACACTTTTGAGATGTAAAGATACCATTCTCTATGCTTTTATTTTTGTAGTTCATTGTGACCTGTATAGACAGTGGATTTTTGGTCCTTTTTGGTCCTACACACTTTTTACATTATCCTCACTCTTAGATCTACATACCTAACAGTACAGGCTGGGAAAGGATATGTGCTCTGCGTTGGTCAATGTGTGGGTTGTCCACAGTGTAACAGGATTGGAGATATTGACACCGCTACAGCCGCTGAGATGGGCTGAATGTTGTCATGTATGCAAATGAAGGTGGAGGCAGAACATATCGATCTTCTTCACAATCACCTTATTCAGTTTGTCTGTTTGATGTCGTGTTTTGGAAATTCTTTGCGCTGCATTCAGTCGTGTTGTGTAAGACACAACACAATTTGTTCCAACTACAATACTGAACACTTGTGCCTCTAACTGCTGTTAAATATATTTTATGTAATGCTCTCGTCTGTGTGTATTGCTGTTGAATACTGATAAGGAAGCATATAGTTATTGTAGGCATTGTTTTAACACTGCAATAATATTTAATGTCCACAATGAATCACAATTACTATAGAAAAGATGTGGCTCAGGGTGATGAACCCCCAGCTTAATGTTTGGTCTGATGGTACAATACTTAACTGATTTTTTTCAGTCTCATTTTACTTTTGTTGTCATTTTTGATCACTGCCTCAGTCATTAAAAAAGCTCTAAGAAATTACGGGAGAACCTGTAAACCAGCATCAGACAAAGCTACTGACTAGCTGCTGAATATGTGCTCCGCATTTAGTTGCTGCAGAGCCAGATATTTAGCACAGGAGTTAGAAGTGACCAACCAATATTATGTTCATGTTGCATTTTCAGTTGTTTTTAACTCCGTCGACCAAAGAATGGAAAGAAAATAGAAGGTTTCATGACGAATCCATAATATTGAGGTCTCAAATTATTTTTTGCGCTGTTTTTTTGCACAAACTTGCAATCTGTCCCGTCGTTGCTTTTTAAAGACTGAACAGTTATCAACATTTTCAGAGTGTAATTGATCCCACATGGTTATCTACGTCTGTGCGATTCACCTTTTTTAAACTGTTATTTTTGTGTTGCTTCTCTTCAGATACAGGTGTCATACTATCCTCCTGGTCAGTATCCCAGCTCAGGCCAGCAGTACCGTGTGCCCCAGCCCATGTCTCACCAGGTGTCTTATCCTGCCCAGCGCACACAACCTATGCCTCAGCCCACACAGCAGTCAGGTCAGTGCAATATACTGTGTTTTACATATGTTCAAATCATCAGTCATAAACTATAGCTATAAAGTTGTATGGATACATTGGTTGTATTGGATTTCCACTGATACACAGTGTCAATGTTTCCTCTACATTGTTTTAAAATTAAATTCAAAATTTGATGGTGTCAGTAAAAGAAGAAACCAGCTGAATCATACTCTTTTTGAAGTCTACTAGTTGAAAGGTTGATTCTAATGAAACCTTGGTCTTGCATTCTTCTGCCAAGTCAAATATGCCCTGCCCAAAATAGATATCTTTTCTTTTTTTCCTGGTAAAACCTTGACAGATTTATCCGACAGACTTTCAGTCAGGCTATGTGGAGGTTTGCTGTTTGTTTATACAGTAGGTGACAGGTAGACATTTGTTGACAACCCAAATGGACTCTGCCTCCCAGTGGATCTGCCAACACCACATGGATCATGCACATTGCGTCAGTGGGACCTTGCATCAATTCAATGTTGCTGCCACTGTGTTTTTAATGATGATTTATGCTTAAAAACATGAACAGAGTGAAATAAGCCACTTCTGAATTGAAATAATGAACTCTCTTCCAACATAATGGATGTGTAGCCTGTTGGGGTGCTGAGTATCTATACAAATAATTCTATATTCCATTATCATTCATTTTTAAAATGCTATTATGGAAAAAGTGGTATTGTGTGTACCATATTTACTAAAAGCAAAGCTCACCCAGATTAGTTTTTTCTTTGTCTTCCAGTTCCAGCCCTAATTTGGTCCTTTGGGCAAGGATTAGCCCTCTCACAATAAGTGGAGTCGATTCTTCTTCTCTCCTGCTGTACATACATTTTCCCCTCAAAGGCAAAAGCTCAGCAGCTGTTTTCTCTGCTAAATCCAATCTATCCTCTTTGTATACTCTACTCCGTTTTCAGCATTCATCCTAAATCTTCTTCTCCTCTTTTTGTCTGTTGTCATCAGGTATCCAGACGATGATGCCCAGCCAGCAGCCAAGCTACCAGAGCATGATGGGTGTGCAGCAGCCCCAAAACCCTGGTCTGCTCAATTCCCAGAGGGCAGGAATGGGAGGACAAATGCAAAGCATTATGGTCCAGTACCCACAGATGCCATCATATCAGGTGTGGATGATTTAAGTCCCACATAGGGTTTAACTTGTAATGTTGGAAATACTTCTCAAAAACCTGCAAACTTTTCTGTGACCTTTATCCGATGGGCTGAAAATGTCAGCCCCACAGCTGTTAATACAAACAAGAAGATTGTTACCAGGTTCAACAGCTCCATCTGGTGCACATTTACATCATAATTTTATATTAGAGTCAGACAAAGTTAACTGACCTAAAAAATGTGTTGCTTTGATAATTTATCTTCATAATTTGTTACTTTCTTACAGTAGTAATATCTGGTGGGGGAAAAGTCAATAATTTTTCCAAATAATATTCCAGAACAGAAACTGTACATGCCCACAAGCGGCTACTGGTGTCGACCAAATTAAATCAGAAAATGACATCATCATGACACTAATGTTAATCCCTCTTTGATTCTTGTCTCCAAACCCCCAATTACAATCTGTTTTCTCCTTTGACCCTTTACCATTAACCCAGGTGCCTGTGGGAAATGAAAATCAGCAGGTGGTGCAGCAGCAGTACCAGCAGCAGGTGATGGTACCAGTCAGCCAGTCTGTGCAGGGGCCCATGCCTGTCTACTACAGTGTTATCACACCCACACAGCAGAATAGCACAAGGTATATACCAATATGTCATATTTGTACTAAAGAGTTGTGAACAGTATTGAAATATTTTAAAATATATCGAGCCTTCTCTGGAAAAGCGTTGCATGCAGTTAAAGTAGAAGTCATGGTAAAGTTGTACTGGAGCCTTCCCTCATAAGGATTTTGTTTTTTTGTTCTGTTATTATCTTTATGAGCCAGCAGTGAAGCTTGAACATTGGTATTTTGTTTCATTCATTCAAAAGGAATCAGCTAAATTCTGTATAGAAGCTCAGAGCTCATATTGTCATATTCTTACTATTGACGGCTGAACATTGACACTTCAGACAATTCAGGTTTTGGTTTATTAAGATATCTCTGTAATTGTTTTCTCCACCTTTTGTGTGTGTCTGTCCTGAAGCCCGTCTGTGGGTTATCTGCAGCCCAGCAATGAACAGTATCAAATCACACAGTCACCATCCCCCTGCAACCCCCAGCAGTTGCAGCAGCAATATTCAGGTGAGGCCAACAGTACTGTCAAGTGGTCGTGGCATGATGACCTTTATGTAACTCAGTTGTCATTTTCAAGTATTTACTCTGTCAAAACAAATGCCTCTTGTATTTATCATATAATGGATTATCTTATGTCTTATAATGTTCTTTAAAACTCAAGGTTAAGACCACTGCACACATGTTGTTGCTTTTTACAGATGTGGGAAATGGACAGTATGTAGCATTGTTGTTGTCTTATCGAGCGCTTTACACTACGAGACACATTCTTCCATTTGTACGCAAATGAATACAGCAGTAATATATGTTGCATTTTTTTGTCGGGGACAATTCGAGGTTCAGTATCTTGCCCGAGGGCACTTTGACATGCAGACTGGAGGAGCTGTTGTTAATACCCAGAAACCCTATATAACTTATAGTAGAATCAGGTGAAGGGTTTTTAGGCTGAAGTTCACACAGACGCACACGTTTCACTTGTCAAATATTTAAACTAATGTCCTTGAAAGGGTTGCGTGTCAAGTTCTTTCATTTGGCCTTAAGTAAATAGATCGAATTGACCATCACATCATCCCTTCAAACACTGCTGCGCTATTTATTTAGGTGCATGAGGTTCTTTAAAGAGTAATTTGATTAGTCAGTTACTCGGCCCAGCAATAAATAAGACCTGTCTGTCATTTATCTTAAAATGTATGATTCAGTCTCTTGTTTTCCAACTGTCTCCTTCCCTCACGCTTAAGCAACATATTTCAGCTTAGGGTCTTGAATTTTACATGATGTTGTCAGCAGCTTATTTTACTTGGCGAGAATAATGAATGTATTTCGTCCTCTAGCTTCTAAAAGCTTTTTTACTGTCAGGCAAATGAGATGGTAATCTTCTACCAGGAAATTTATTACCATGGTTCTTTACATTACAGGTTGTCTGTAAATCGTTCAAGTATCTGTTCTTAAAGAGTTTGGAATTTGAATTTATAGTTCAGCTGTAGAACCCATAATACTCACCACTGTGATTGATCTTTTATACTTCTAAAATATTTTGTCTTTGAAAACAAAAAAGAAAAGTGAGGCCCAGAGCTTAACTTGGTGAAACTGAAGCTTTTTTTTGGCTCAGGCCGATCAGTTTTGTTAAAAGTCCATAGACACTGAAAATAGAATAAACCACCTGATTAGTTGCATGTCTGTCTCTCTCTCTCTGCTTCTTCAGGAGTTCCCCCTCCTGGGCCTGGGGTGATGGTCATGCAGCTCAGCGTCCCCAATGGACCACAGCCTTCCCAGAATCCTCCACTGGTTCAGTGGAACCCATGCAAGTACTACAGCATAGAGCAGAGACCCAGCAAGCCAGGAGAGCTCTACAAGCCTGACAACACTCCACAGGTGCACATTTGGAAAATGCTATGAATTCCCACTGCAAACCCATACATCTTTAAATTAATTTATGCATTCATTGTTTGCCAATCCACCCCCTAGTGGCCATCTGTAATGATGCTTATTTGAAGTCTGCAGGTTGGAGTAAAGTTATTTAGAGCTGAAAAGGTTATTGTTCGTTCAGGAACACGTTGCTCAAGTGTCTCTGTTTTTTATGTTGTGTTTTCTTTTTTTCTCTTCGTCTCCAGGCCAGTTCCCAGCTGACAAGTCCCCTGGCCTCCCCCACTCAGTCGCCCACCCCATCTCCCTCTGGCAGTGTCAGCAGCGTCTGTCCAGGCCTTGGACCATTACCCCTCATTTCCCAGTTTCCCCGGCCAGGAGGACCAGCCCAAGGTAAAGTTGAGAAAAGTGAAGGTTCAAATACATGTATGCCGAAACATTATACACAGATACAACAATGTGTCTGTAAAAACCCTGCCTCAAACATTTCTGCAGATACAGAGACCAAGAATGAGGAAAGTGCATGTAAATACTTAAATGCATCATTGATCATGGGGATCATCTCACCTACAGACAAGTGACAAAGTGAGGTCAAAAATAGCATAAGCAAAAAAAATGTCACTGTTTGGTCTGATTTTCAGGTTGTGGAACCAGGGCTGGGTTTGTCTCATTGAAATCAATCTTCATTTTATGGTCCGCTATGAATTCCAGAGATATATCTTTTAATACAGATTCATGAGAGAAGGATTTGTTCTAATAAACCATCCGAGTGTTTTTTTTTTAAACTCCTGCTCTTTCATCCCTTGAACCTTGTCAGGTGACTTTTGGCCTTAAGCCACTCTAACATCGTATCATCTTACCACAGCCGGCTCACGTGACGGGCACCACGCATCCCGCTCAAACCCGTGGCTCCCACACATGGCTTCCCCTCGTCCCTGTCCTCTCACCTATATTTACATTCTGAACCACAATACCCGATCAATACACAGTCTATCTTTGTTTAGGCAGAGATTCCTGTAAATCCCACAATGCTCTTCTTAGAAACTCAGGAATGGTAAAATATTATAGCAGTTAGCTGCATTCCACCAATTTCTAGTGATTCTTTGCTTGTTCTGTCTTTGAACTAAGATTAAGATACACTCCTAAGTTGTGTGGAAATATAATCATAATCTTAAGAAATCTTTGTCAAGTAAACAAATTCTCAAATAATCCATCATCTGTGACTGTGTGTGTTTAATGTATTCAGCCACATAACAGTGTTATTGCTGCCCTCTTCACCTCAGGACTGATTTGAACTTGTTTTGATTTACATGTTTTAGGAGATGGGCGCTACTCTCTGTTGGGGCAGCCTCTCCAGTACAGCCTTTGTCCGCCTGGCCTCATACATGGCCCGTCCTCCTACAGCTCCCATCAGGTCAGTGCTGACAGGCCTTTGTACTGGAGCCTAACTGAAAGGTTGTGATATCAACTGTTCCCGATATTTAAAATAATAATAACAGGCATTCATTTTATGTTTGATAATGGTAATGATAATGTTTGATTATGCTTCTATTGACAAGGTGTTTCAAGTACATGTTGCTTTTATGGTATTTTGTTACTGTCGTTGTCTGCAGTTACCAAATGCTGTGTTACCAGAGGATTCCACTGGTTGCTTATATCCCCATCTAGTGTCTTGTTCTGTTACTGCATCATAACTGAAAGGCCTCACAATAACTGTCACTGTGTTCAGGGCCAAGGAGTAATGAAACACGGGTCACGAGGAAAAAAACAACCACTCAAATCTCTATCAACAGATCTCGGCACCACTGATGTTGGTGAGTTAATGTTGCACAATCACAGATCAGCATATTCTCCTCAAGAAACCTAATGAGGTTTCTTCACAGGTGTTGTTGTAAACTCTCACACATGGTGTTGTTCAGGTGTATGTTTGAGTCTGTACCGGGGGACGTACCTCCTGGCTCGTCTGGATCCCTTTGATTCAGCCTTAGTTTTTGTGTATGTGTGCGGTTTTCCTCACAAATTCCTCCATCTGGTGTGGATGCCTTAAAGTAAACATTGGGTCGTTGTGAGTAAACTGACTTTTGCTTGTAGCACTGCATTCAGATGCTGCTCAACAGCCTTTGTAAATACGGCAAATTAGATTTCCTTTCGCAGCCTCCTGCTGGCGCCGGGGGGGGGGCTGCGCACACCGTAATACCCCTCAGCGCAAAAAGTGTTTAGCTGAAACAGATGAGCCGCCACACTGAGCATGTCTCTGAAAACAGGTGCCTCCAGTCTCTAAAGACGCAGCTCCGTGCAGTCGTGCCTGCCAACATCTAATGTCTCTCACTGACTCTCCGCTTCTCCTCTGTCCAGTGGTGAGTCGAGTGCTCGAGGTCACGGACCTGCCGGAGGGGATTTCACGCCCAGAGGCCGAAAAGCTCTTCAACCAGCTGTCAATGTGCGGTGCCAAGATCCAGTGGCTGAAGGAGCCCCAGGGCGGCCGCGGAGGAGCGGGGGGGTGCGGCCCGTGTCCCGGCGCGGGGCCGTCCAGCCGGGGGGGGAAGTGCGACGGCCACGACCCAGCTCACCTCTACACAGTAGTGGCAGTGTTTCCCAGCACCATGGCCGCCCAGAGTGCTTCCTTCAAACTCAACAACAGCGGAGCCAGCCTCTTCAAGCTGAGGGCCGCCAAAAAGAACTATGACCTGCGCGTGCTGGAGAGAGCCAGTTCTCAGTGAAGGAAAACCAGAGCGGGAGGAGAGAAGGAAAGTGACAAGAGACAGAAAGAGAGAGAGAGACTCTTGGTGGATTGGTGGAGAAGGAAGGTGGACTGAGGGGGACTGCTCTAGGTGTACAATTCAAAAACGAGAAAAGAAAAAAAAAAACTTGAGTTAAACTTATAAAAGGGAAGAAGGTGTGAATCAGGAGGTGGCTGGTGATCGGTTGCAAATATGATTTTGTCGTTTGTTTTTATTCATTGTTTTTGTGTTGTATTTATATAGCGGAAGAGCACACAAGACACGTGAGCATGTGTTTCACTGTTGCCGTGGAATGTGTGCTGCCATTATACAATAACATGCAATGACACACACACACACACACACACACACACACACACACACACACACACACACACACACACACACACACACACACACACACACACACACACACACACACACACACACACACACATCCCAGGAGACAGACACACAAACACAGGCAACAGGGTCACGTAGCACATAACAAAAACACACTGGACAGTCGACCTCAGTCAAACCTCTTCCTCCTCCCCCCCCTCTGCTCTCCAACCCTTCGTCCTTTTTCTGCCTCCACTTTCTCTCCTCCCTTCACTCTCCATCATCCAGCCGTCTGCTAATCTCACATATTTATAAATTTTTCATACGCACAGTTGCGCTCCCTCTCCCCCTCTCTCTCTCCACCCCTCCCTCTCTCTCTCCCCCTCCCTCTCTCTCGCCCCTCCCTCGCCGCTGCTCCCTCTTTTCTTGCCATGTCTCATATCTCCGCTCCTGTCCCTCTCATGTACTCTCTGCTCTCTCTCCTCTCCTGCTTTCTGTTTGCCTTACTGCTGTTGTGGGTTTCTGTATTGCGCTGTTTTTTGTTTATTTTCTGGGATTTTTTTTTCCTTTTTTGGGGTTCAATATATTTATATAAGTGATGTAAGGAATAAAAGAAATCTATATATTCAGTGATTTTTTTTCTTTCTTTCCCTGAGTGACAAAAGTTTAGACCTTCCTTTTATCCTTTACTCCTCCCCTCCTCCTCATCCCCTTCTCTTCCCCTTCGGCCCTCTACCTCACTTCCTCTGCCCTCTACCCCCCCCCCCCTCGCTCCACCCCGACAGCCCCACTGTGTTTGCGTTTTTTTGTTGACAGCTGTGCAGAACGTATCAGAAGAAGTAGTGTAAGTGCACAATGATTGCATATGTCTACTGTAAATTTTATTTAATCTGTTATTTTTTGTTTGTTTTTAAAAATATAAAAGTCGAGAAAAAATCTATCAAAACATCCTCCGTGTCCCGTGCTTCATTGTTTGTCTTTTACTGAAAACAAATGTGAAGGCTGAGCCACAGACGCCGGCTCCACCTCGGATTCTATTATTTGCAAATACAAATTCAAATACATCTCACACAACAGCTTCACTGGAGCTGGACATACATTCTTCACATCTCTAACTACTGGAGGGATCCAATTGCCTCATTTAGTGTATTGATGATGGTGGAGAGTCAGTGTGGAGCTGACATCAGGTGATGTTGAAGACCCTGTCCGCACCAGTTGTGCTCCCACTACACGACAACTTTTTAAAGTCACCTCCCAGGTAACGTTTCAAGCACAGGGTCTGAAGAAGGCTGTGTGTGTTACCTGGGATGTAATCAGAAAGTGTGTGAGACATGATTCATCAATTATGTCCTTCTGTAAACCTCATGGTGACGCTCAAAATACATAACAGCGCAGTTTTGCCATTCACACAGTGCAGGCAGCACTTTAGCACATCATTCACAGCCCTGAGGGACAAGTTGAGGTTCAGTGACTTGCTCAAGGACACTTCACCACATGGAGGAACCACTAACCTTCTGATAGTGGACAACCCACACTACCTATTGAGCCTAGTGTTTATAAAAGTTTAGATGTGCCTACACTTTCTGATTATGATTCAAAATGGTTTATTTTCTTGTGCCCTGTAAAGTAGCATCTGCTTTCTCTTTCTCCACTCGTCCATTTGGAGATGTCCTATTCATCATTTGAGCTCAAGACACCCACACTCACTGTCGTCCATGTCAGTCCTCTCACTCTCTCGCTCCACATTTCCTTTAACTCTCCACACTGACTTTCCAAAGGATTTTGAACTGACAGTATTTCAGGAATGAAATGCTATGTTTTATATAAGATATGTGCTCTTGCATGTATTTTATTTTAGGAAAATCATCTTTCCAGATGCAAGTCCTGGTTCAAAATATAATAAAGCAACTCTTAATGCTCATATAATGAAAATATTACATTAAATATAAATAATATATATAATGTCAAGAGAATTTTATTGTCCACTGGAGATACTGTGGCTATGGACTCGCTCTGCCCCTTAGTTTTTAATATGTGCATGTAACATAAGAATTTTTATTTACAAGTTTTTGTGTGTGAGAGAGAGAGATAATATTCTGACATTACTCTTTACTGAGTGAGGAACCACAAGCAGAGCACTCTGGATTTTTTGCTTCTCAGCTTATAAATTGCTCAGCTGTCCAGAACAGTCACATGAGGGACACACACACACAGACACACACACACACACACACACACACACACACAGTCAGGGCTGCTGGGCCGGGCTTGGCCTGCTAGCATTACTCATCCCAATCTCCCACCTGTTGGAGACTCATTTGGAAAGTTGAGCATGTAAAGGAACAACAAGGCTGGTAGAAAAAAGCTGGACAGAGCCTCCACAGGTTGACGGCACTGACTTTATGAGAACCACGTCCCTTTGATCAGAGGTGGTGTTCACGTTTCACGGTCAGTTGATGTTATATATTTGCATGTGCATGCATCCAGAAGAATGATCCACCCAACTGTGGTCATTCTTAACCCTACACTAATACTTTCTGAGCAGTTTCCGAGTGTTTGGCGTCTTGATGTTTTCATATCTGTGCCTCTAACATTTATTCTCACACGTTGTACAAGTTACATGTGAGTCTGGTTTTAACTTAAGAACAAGTTGCTTTCTCTGCGACCTTCACTGTTTACTGCATCTTTATACATATTAACACGTTGTCCACTCATGTGAATCTGAAGGAGTGAGAAAAACAACAATGAATTAATGATGGGAAAGTGACAGATCTAATAAACTGGTTTGTTCCTCAGTCGTAACGAACAGAAATGATCATTTATTGGGAGAAGAATCTCCTTTGCAGCAGCTGAAGTGATGCTGGCGTGTTTTGTGTCCGCAGCGACATCTGCTGGTGGAATCCCTCAATCTCTGGAGGAACAAAACTCCAACTGACCAGACACCATGGCTCATTACGACTCGTGAGTTCTGTCGGCAGATGGTGTAAAACTCTCCTAACAAATGTCCCTCATGTGTTTGATGCAAAAATGAAGGAGAGATACGCCTGTGTGGTTTCCAGTGGTGTTTTTGCATGGATATTCTCCAAATATCAGAAAAACAAAGGAGTAAAATTAATAAATAATACATTTGCTGATCAGAGGAAAAAAGTCAACACAAAGTTAATCCTTTACTGTTTGATACCAGAACACTACATAAGATAAAACCTAGATTGTAACTTCTGAGACAGACTCTGATGCGTGAGAATTCTTAGTCACGCTTTATTTTTGGAATCCAAACATTTGCTTGTCCATGTGACATTTGCTCCTCGCTGGTGACAGGGTGGATGAGAAGGACTCTGTGGATATTCATGACAACCCACCGCTCCCTGATAACGTGGTGAAAGAGGAGGACAACACGGTGAGACATGCAGTATCCAGCACTTACTAATGGGACACACACACACACTAACACACATCGAGGACCCAATCACAAGTCAGATGGTTAAACACATGTTAGTGAATAAATAAAAGTGTTGGTAGTACTCACCTCTTTCAGCTTTATTTAAAGATAAGATACGTAACATCTGAATTTCTGCTGCCATTATTATGATTACTGCTCAAACGTTGAATGAACATTTGAGGAACTCTGGAAAATCCACACAACCCAATTTCAACAGGTTTACTTGGCTTAAAGAAGTTCCATTGAAAACCATACACAATATGTTAGGTGGATTATTAACGGGACTATGTTACTTGGTTATGTGACAGCTGTGGTTCAGGAGGTAGAGAGTCGTCCACCAGAAGGTCGGTGGTTCGATCCCCATCTCCTCCACTCTATGGTGTCTTTGGGCAAGATCCTGGTTTGCTGTGATGGGAAATGCGCTGAATGCATGTGTGTGAATTTGACTTGTAAAGCTCTAAATTGCTTTGAGCAGTCGACACAAGTTCTTCATGATTAAATCAGGAGAGGGAGGTGCTGTATTTCTTTAAACGTAAATTTTCAATGTTGTCAACTCCACTCCTCATATAATGTGAGTTTGTGGGTGGTCCATTCCTGTTTTTGCAGATTTGGGCCACGATCAAGGAGGAGCAAAGCCACATGTCAGCCTGGAACAAACTAAATATACCAGAACTGGCCCATATCTGGCCCAAGAGCACGTTTTATTCAGAACAAGCCCACATTGGATTTGGGATATTTGGGCCACATTTGACAATTTACATGTGGCTCACATCCGTATCCCTCCTGGGAAGATAAGACAAATAAGATGAAAACTCTCTGCTCATCCGAACGCCCCTCAGACGTAGGAACATGGGTTCACTGAGCTTCATTTGACTTGGAAATCCCTTCTTTTAATACAGTGGATATTGACAGATATCACATCATGTGTTCTCCTGCTCCCCTGATATGTGACCGGTGGGGAAGTTGGAAGTTGATGAAGTCCCTCAGACATTGGGGGTGCAGCTTGTGCAGGAATCCTTTCAGCTAGATAGAGTAGCAGAGTAAGGACGCTGTAATGTGTGAACTGTTGCTGGTATTATCAGTTATTGTGGCGTAAATCCACAGCCTGACGACGGCAGGACGCCACTAATCCTGCCAGTGATGGAGACACGGAGCCAGTTCAGTCTGTCAAGTGTCCCCTATATGTGTTTATGTGTGTGTGTGTTTGTGTGTGTTTGTGTGCGCCAACCCTATGTCTCTGTCTGAATAGACTGAAGATTATTTAGCAATGTCAAGCTTTGTTACATCCAGTTGGGAATTCTGTTGGTTAGTCTCTGTTGGAAGCTATTTTGAAATCTGAACCCTTTGAACCCATCCAGCTTGTGGTTCGCATGTGTGTGTGTGTGTGTGTGTGTGTGTGTGTGTGTGTGTGTGTGTGTGTGTGTGTGTGTGTGTGTGTGTGTGTGTGTGTGCGTGTGCGTGTGCGTGTGCGCCTCCATGCAAAAAGAGTCCAAAATCTTGGTACAGCTGTTCTTTCCAGATCTGGCTGACTTGATGCAGTTTGTGTGAAGAGCAGTCCGACTCCATGTGACTCCGGCAGCAGTGAGCGTCAGTATTAATAGAAATGTTTTCTTATTGTTGGTGGGTGGTGCCGGATAAATAAAGAAACAGCCAGAGAACAATTCAGTGAGACGCTAACACCCAGGTTTGTTCCTTCATTTGAAACAGATTAAGCAGTCAATGTACAGAACACTGTGGACACAACCAAATGAAATCTGATGGATTTCATACTAAAGCAACAATATGTAACTTTTACTGAGCAACAACAGACTGAGTCTATTACTGCAGGTCACTTTTTTATCTTCCAGCTGACCGTTTGCTCTTTCCTGCTCATTCCTCTTCAGCTCTACTTCATCTACGAGGAGGAGGTGGAAGAGGAAGAGAAAGACGAACCTCCTCCACCCGAACCAGTCAAACCAGTGAACGACAGACCTCACAAGTTCAAAGACCACTACTGCAAGAAACCCAAGTTTTGTGACGTCTGTGCGAGAATGATCGTTTGTACGCTGCTCTGGTCTCTTTGTGTTTCCTGCCTGAAGAAGCAAAGTGGACTTCAGTATCTTCATTTGTGTTTTTTTCTTCTGTTTCTTTCCAGTGAACAATAAGTTTGCATTGCGATGTAAAAACTGCAAAACCAGCATCCACCACCAGTGTCAGTCCTACGTAGAGCTCCAGAGGTGTTTTGGCAAAATTGTGAGATTCATGTTCCATAGTCATATCTGATGTTAAATCAATGCTGGACATCAGATCATCTATTTTTATTCTGTCTATAACACATGTCTGTGATTCTGTCTCCTCTCGTGTTATAGCCTCCAGGATTCAGGAGAGCGTACAGTTCTCCTCTGTACAGCAGCCAGCAGAACGCCACAGTGTCCCAGCTGCTGCCCTTCTGTGAGTCCCGAAGACAACTGCTGAGAAAAGGACAAGGACATTCACCTTACAAGAGTCTAAATCAAGATTTCAAGTCATACTACATGAGACAAATAAGACAAAGTGGCCTAATTTGATATTGTGTTTAAGAGCTTTAAACCTGATCAGTAGATATAAGTAAATATAAGTGCAAAAAAAAGGAATTCTCTTCACTTCCATTATTGTTAAGCTAAAATAAATAAATAAATCTCTTTGTTAACTTACTCTGTTGATTGATTGATGGCGTTTGATTGGCAGCACAGTCGAACCGCACCGACCCCGTGTTTGAGGCGCTGCGGATCGGAGTGATCATGGCCAACAAGGAGCGGAAGAAAGACTCCGAGGACAAGAAGAACGTGAGTGTGGACTCGACCTGTCTCATCGCACGGACATTACACTTTATTATTGTATTCTCAGGGTTAACTTCCTTTAATGGTGCATTGTTTTACAGACCTTTAAAACTTTTACCTTCTTAAAGTTGGTTTTATTTCAATTGTTAAAGCACAAGTCCGTCCTGAA
Source organism: Limanda limanda (assembly GCF_963576545.1). Lineage (NCBI taxonomy): Eukaryota > Metazoa > Chordata > Actinopteri > Pleuronectiformes > Pleuronectidae > Limanda > Limanda limanda. The sequence goes on from NC_083639.1 coordinate 7,901,387, forward strand.
GAAGTCGGACAGTGAAGACTTCATATATGATATGCTTTTGTCCAGATGATGATGATGATGATGGAGGAAGATGAGCCCCAGCCCAAGCAGGAGGAGGAGGGAGGTGAAGGAGGTGAGTGAACAAGGTGTCAAGTGGGTCAACTGTGCGTCTACAGGTTTGAGTCCATTGTCGACCTTCGTTCACCGTCTCTTTTTGTTGGTTTTGTGTTTTTGTCGGAGCAGCAAACACGGAAGGAGACAAAAGAGGCGAAAAAGCTCCTGCAGATGAAAAGGTCGGAGAACGTGGAGGATGGAATGTTGATAACATTGAATAATCATGATATGTGACAGCAGTGGTAACACAATTAACATGACAACTTTGATGAAGTTACCATGTAAATACTTTCAAATCAAGCGGTGATGCTGAATCCTAATTCTGTATTTTCCCTGTTTTCTCTCAGAGTAAAAAACCTCACCTGGGGAAGATAGGTGTGTTCAGTCAGTCTCACTATTATCTGGCTCTGTATCGCTTCAAGGCCGTAGAGAAAGACGACCTGGATGTGCAGTGAGTTTCTCTCCCCACCTCCACGGATGTCTCTCTGAGATCTACCTGTCATCTCTGAGCTCAGGTCATTATTTTAGATCAATATTCAAACACTCACATCCAGTTTCCTCCTCAGTGCTGGCGACCGCATCACTGTGATAGACGACTCCAACGAGGAGTGGTGGAGGGTGAGTCCTCCTTCTATTTGTTCATACCTCTCACACAACACATCTGGGTGTATTCATGATTTAGGTCATGATTTTAACCCTGTCTCATCGGGAAATTATGAAATGTAAAATCTTCAATAAGATTATTATTACTATTATTAGATTTAGCTCATTATCTAAATCTCTGACTTTTCCTATTGATAGTGTCCTCCATAGAAACAAGTCCTATCCGTCACTGGTCTGTGATTTTCATTTTTTAAACAAAAAGTGCTCTTGGGAACTAGATAGATGGTGTAGCAGCTTCATTTTACAGGCAATTAATAAGAGTTCTGTATGTTGGCAGAAAAAGAAAGTTATGGCATCATTTAAAATCTCATCAAATGAGTTTAACTGGATGGGTGTGATCGATTCTCACTAAATGTTCTGTATGATATTCCAGTAAAGTAGCTGATGAAATGTAGTTTGACTTTGTGATTCTCTTGGTCCGGAGCTGCGAATATTTCAGAAAGAGCTGCCTCCTCCTCCTCATCCTCCTCCTCCTCCTCCTCCTCCTCCTCCTCCTTAGGATCATCATCACCTATTTTTATCAGTCTCTCAGGTTTCAAAGCCATACTGGAAAATAGATTAGATTATTAAACAATGTAAGCACCGGTCTAAATGTGAAACTGTAGCCGCAGCCCCTCACTGTCCCGGCTTCTGTTCCACCAGGGGAAGATCGGAGTGAGAACTGGCTTCATTCCGGCCAACTACATCATCCGGGTGCGAGCAGGAGAGACGGTCTACGAGGTGACACGCTCCTTCGTCGGCAACAGAGAGATGGGTCAGATCACACTGAAGAAAGACCAGGTCCACACACACACACACACACACACACACACACACACACACACACACACACACACACACACACACACACACACACACACAAACACACACAGACAGAAGCATGTGTCATGTTGACACAAGGAGACAACTGTTTGTGTGATTGACGTTCGGTCACTAACCTGTTCGACCTCTCAGCTGTTTTCTTGTTTGACCCTCACTCACTGTAAATTAGCCTCAAGTCTAACTTTAAATTCTCTCTCCTGTAAAGACTTGGAAACTATTCAGGCACACGCACATCCGTCTGCTGCAGTGTCTGCACCTTCATTACGTAAAGGTGCCAACCTAAGACTGTATATATGGTGCCAACACATAGAGGACTCAACAAATCTGTGAATCCAGATTTCAGAGGGTAAACTGTATATATATACTGTATATGTAAAAGCAAAGAAGAAAATAACTTAGGCACTCTTACTGAGGAAATTAAAAAGCCTTTATTCGTGCAGCTATATGATAAAAACAATGAAATAGAAAGAAAAAAGTAAAATGCCCCATCATCTTGATGAAGACCACTGCCTTTTTAATCTTTATCAGGCATTAGACACATTAATAAAGGCTGGTAAATTATATTTCAAGGGCTTTACTTTTTTATTTTGTTATAAGATTAAGCAGAGTTCTTACACAGATTTGCAAATTATAATAATGCTATAGATTCTGGTCTCAGATTTCTCCAACTTATTTTCCCTTTTTTGGTTCTGAGTTCCTGAGAATTGAAAATAATCGTATTTACCCCACCAATAACTTGACATTGGTTAAATCCAGCTGTTAGGGTCACATCCTTAAAGACACATATAAAAGCTCACAGTCCACAGTCAAGGTAACATGAAGTCACTCCGAAGGTTGCTTCACTTCAGAATCAGATCCATTTTGTTCTGCCTCACACTGTGTTTTCTGCTCAGAATTATAATTTTGCTGTTCTCTTACAACACGTATAAAACAAGGTGAAACCTACAGCACTGACCAACTCCAACAGTTGCAAAATATATTTTAAAAAATGTGTATTCGCTATGTGTCCTCAGATTGTGGTGAAGAAGGGCGAGGAGGTGAATGGCTACCTGAAGGTCAGCACGGGACGAAAGCTCGGCTTCTTCCCCGCTAACCTGCTGCAGGAGATCTGAGGAGGAGCAGCAGGCGTCGGGTCAGACCTCCTGCCACCTCCTGTTTCTGCTTCATCACCTCCTGCAGCTAATAAGCCTGTTTCTGCTCTGGAGCATCATTACAGTGACACGTTCTTTCATCGTATTCATCACATCACAGAGAAAAAATCTTAAATGCAGGATACGTTGTGACAATCTAATACCTCCTTCGTTTGCAGGGTCAGATAATAATAATTTATGTTTTGAATAAAAGGATCTGTAAGACTGTTTAGCTGCTTTCAGAGAGTCCGCACATTCAAAGAAGCTTCTTGGACGAGAGGTGAAACGTTTTTAAGAAACACAAACAGGTCAAGTTGCACACAAACACTTGTACAGCGTCTGAGGATCTGGACTTTTGAACATTTTCCCAAAGGGCTGCATGTGAGAGCACAAATGTCCCAGTCAGTTGTTCAGGACACTTTCTGGAACTTTTCCTCACGGCCCCCCCCTCGTAAAACAGCCGGATAATGTCAGTGTGAGCTCCTGTGAGAATACAGCAGGAAAATGACTAGGAAATTCACAAGCAAGCAAGTGGGCGTGTTGGTGACGTATCACATGATGGACCAGAAACCGAAAGAAAACAAATGTCTCTATATCACTGGAATTCTGAATCAGTCTTCCTGTTGTTGTGACATCGTCCGTCCGACCTGAACAATCTCCTGCTGTGTTCTTCACATGTGAAAAGTAAACTCTGGATGATGTCACGTTCGTGTCTGGAAACAGTTTTACACTCATTGTGACTTTTTTGTTGTAAAATGTCAACTTTAAAAACAGGTGTGTAACAGCTTATGCATTATTATTTTATTATTATTTACTATTATCACCTTCATTTTTTTTCAATAGATTATTTGTTTTGACATAAAATGACTGAGTGATTATGTGTTTCTGTGCCTCTTTAACATCTTATCATTATTATTATAACAGCAGTAGACATATTCTGTACTGTGTGTGTGTGTGTGCGTGTGTTTGTGTGTGTGTGTGTGTGTGTGTGTGTGTGTGTGTGTGTGTGTGTGTGTGTGTGTGTGTGTGTGTGTGTGTGTGTCTGTCTGTCTGTGTGTGTGTGTGTGGACTTTATCTGCAAACAAACACATACACATGACTGGTGTCGGTCAGAGCAAAGGTATGAATGTATCCATTTGCTCACATGTCAGGGAGCAGATGAGCAAATGTCTGATGAAGATGAGATGGAGGAATTTCCCGATCTTGAAAAGGAAGCGGAGATATTTTCTGTATCTCACCCGGCTGCAGTGTCATTAGTCAAAGGAAGCAGAGTGGGGACAGTTCGCTATGTAAAGGGAGACGGAGGAATGCAGGGAATGGCATCTGTACGTCTGTGGAGACGTCCCAGTGTTAAATACAGACCTGAAGAACATGGAACCAGACGAACAGACAGTTTCACTTCAGCTTCCTGTAATTAGAACTTGACTTTTAATTGCTGTTACAAAAGAATCCTTCCTTTCTTTCTATTTCATCTTTCTCTATTTACTTTTGTGGATGAAATTGATTGACTCAGTCACCACCTGTTTGTTTGCTCTCCTCTCCTCTCTCCCTCTCTCTCTCACACACACACACACACACACACACACACACACACACACACACACACACAGCCTACATGCAGAGGAAGACTTGTCTGGTCACGGCTCCTTCCTCCTCTGTTGTCTGTCAGAGGAGAGGAGCAGCGAGGCCCAAGCAGGTAGCGTTGCCAGGCCTCAGCAGTCGTCTGATTGGGCGACAGAGCACCCCTTCAGACACGGGTCACTTCCTCCTGAGAAACAGCCTCTGCTTCACGCCGCCCTGGCCCGAGAGGACCGCGCGGAAGATATCACAGCTGCCATGTTGTCATCCCTGACCCCCTGACCCTGCCACTCCACACAGGCAGGATGGAGGAGGGGGAGGCCAAGATGTTTGTCGTTTGTGTGGGTGGATGATTTTCTACGCAGGTGCAGCGGTGAGAGGGCGAGGGCACGGAGGGGGGGGGGGGGGGGCGGGGGGGGGGGGGGGGGCGGCATGATGCTGCATGAATGTGGGCCGTGCAGGAGAAGAGAATTCCAGTTTCGGTGGATAAAGTCTGAGCTATGATTCTGACGAACTCACTTAAAATACTTAAGAATGACGCTAGTAAGTAAAAATCGTTTTTTTATATCTTCTAAAATAAGTGGAGATAATACAATAGTTACATGTAACAAACAAAGATCAATTTACTTGCTTGTACTGTTGCTTTTGAGCAAATACAGTAACTTCACCAACAGGTCCAACAAGCTAATTCAAGAGCTCACTTTACGTTAGTGCTGTGCACAAAACATATTTCAAACTAAGGATTTGTTCCAAAAAAAACCAAAGCAAGAAGTTTACAAAAAATAGATGAATAAATTAAGGGAAATAGAAAACGTATAGACTGAAAAGGTGCAGGCTGAAGCATTAGCGTATCATGCCTGCCCTACATACCCAGAAGAATTCAACTAGCAACCCTCAAATGAACTAAATCAAACAGAACTATTAAATCAAACAGAAAATTTAATATGAAAAACATGATGAACTTGATAAATATCTTCATGGGTAAAATGTATTGAAGCTTGAGGATGGTGTGAAACTTTTCATCCCCAAAAAAATTATATCCACAGTTTTTATGTATTACGTTTTTCTTTTCTTACTTTCTTTCTCTCTTTAATAATCTACCCCATTGTTGTGCATAAGACACCTGTAACATGTAATTGTGATGTCAGCCAACAGAGGTCCCTGTTGCACCGGATATAGTTAGTAGAGTAAAGAAAGTCCTGCTGTTATTCTCTGAACCGACTTCACACAGCTCAGGGAGACAGTGTGTGTTTGTTGTGAAGAACAGTTGTGAAGCTGATGTGCAACGTGTCTGTTTCAAAGACTGTAACCAACAAGATCACGCTTTGAATCTTGAATCTTATTTTATATATACATATATACACATCAGAAGTGACTGTGCAGAGCTGCTGGAACGATTCATTTAGTCTATAAAGCAGATTAAATACAATATCTACACAGTATTTAAATGATCAAATGCAGACATTCATTAGACTAAGATTAGATGAGTATTCTGTATTAAATCCAGACATCCAATCACTGTTAAAAGTTCCACAAGCTTCCTCTCCATTAATTTGTGACTGTGAGGTGTTAACTATCACACTTACGCCTGCACACAACTCGTTACTTCAACCGGAGCCTCCATGAACGTGTGACTTGTCATTTGGGACAGAAAAGTAAAACAACTCTACCAGATGTTGAACTTCGGACATCGAACGTGACTCATCCCTTTTTAAAGAGTACAGGCTCTGCATCGTGTCATTGACCCACCACATCCAGTCGGAGAGAAAAGATCCATCTTTCGTCCGCCGGCTGCAGAGAAATGTAACGTGTGTGTGAGGAGAAATAATCAACATCAAACTATATTACAGACCCTGTTTGCCTCGCAGGGAAGCCATTGATTTTCAGAGAAAGGCTTCAGAGAGTCTCTTCCAAGGGCCGACACTGATTCTGCTTCTCCTGCCACACCTCAGACCATCACAAAGTTTTAGGCCTTTGACAAAGATTTAGGGCTAGAAAAACATGTCCTTTTTGTTTTAGGAATAGGGTTAGAATTAGGTTTATATATAAGATTAGGGTTTGGGTAAGGGTTAGGGTTAGGGTTAGGGTTAGAATTATGTTTATGTTTATGTTAAGGTTAAGGTAAGGTGCTGGAGTGTCCTTACTAAGATAGATGTTTCAATGTGTGTGTGTGTGTGTGTGCATCAAATCTGCTATTTCCTGACAGAACATCTAAAGCAATATATTAAAGCCCTGACATGATCCTTTTAATAGGTGTTGCAGAATAACATCCCTTTTATTTCTTTCCATATTTCACTAAGGCGCCAAAAATTAAATTATCTAATCTGATTTGTACAATTATTAATCTCCATTACTCGTACATTCAGAATGACACAGCAATCTTGTGAGATACAAAACTGTGTCTTTTTTTAGTAAGTGAAAATGTAATGAGGGTGTGTGCATGTGTGTTTGTGTGTGTGTGTGTGTGTGTGCATGTACTTAGGCTATATCTTAATGAGGACCATTTTGAGTTGTGGACATTTGGGCCGGTCCTCACTATTTGAGGGTTAAGACTTGGGAATATCCTACATTCCCTGATTCTACAGTTTTTGTAATGTGTTGTCAGGCTTAAATTTCTGTCACATGTTTAATGTTTTATTTCTTTTATTTATAATTTTATGTATTTTTGTGTTTTTAACGTGTGAAACAGTTTGTAACTTTGTTTTGAGAAGTGCTGTATCAATCAAGATATGACTGCTATTTTAATGAACATTGGTGTACTTTTTTTGTCACATCTTGGGAGCAACTGGGATTTTTTTTTCATATCGTGAAAGATATAACACTTTCAAGCCAGTGAGAGCTTCTCTGTTTCCGTTGCGTTTGAAGTCAAACTTCAGTCACGTGGAAAAAGAGAAGAAACATGCAAACTTCTTGTGATATCTTCAGATTTCAAAGAAAACCGCTATTGAAGTAGCTTTATTTCAGGAAACAGGCTGCAACATTACAACATGACAGGTGTGGAGGCTGTGGTCATATCCAGTCCTCCCTCGACTCTAACTCATCCCACCTGTGCAAGTTGTGATAGAGCCCTCTACTGGATCTGCTCTGTAATAACATACCAACATTAACTTCATGACACTCCTCTACTGACAGTGAGGCAGGAGTCAATCGCCTCTTTGGCGTAAAAGAAGCGTAACAATGTGTGTGTGTGTGTGTGTGTGTGTGTGTGTGTGTGTGTGTGTGTGTGTGTGTGTGTGTGTGTGTGTGTGTGTGTTCACTTCTGTTAATCCATCTGTGTGAGGACAAAAAACCTGGAAAGTGCTGATGTGTTGGTGTGATTTCATGCTTGTGTTGGAATAAAATAAAGATGGTGATGACACACACACAAACACATTGAGAGAAAGACCAGAACTGGGGCCCAGAGAGAGAGAGATGGTGTGTGTGTGTGTGTGTGTGTGTGTGTGTGCGTGCGTGCGTGTGTGTGTGAGGGAGGAAGGGAGGGTGAGAGAAAAGGCTGGAGAGAAGACTGCAGGCTTGGAACCAATTAGGCCGGGAGAGGCTCCCTCCACCTGCACCGCGAGGCCCCCGGGGGAGAGCCCCAGTGACAAGATGAGGGATCATCATCATTACCATTATTTATTTGTTAAGCAGAGGCCGACTCTGGGGCCAATCCTAATAGGATTCACGAATTACAATGAGCGTCTTGGTTTTGGGGCAGGTAGTTGGGTGTTCGATGTGGGGGGGGGTAATGCTCAGATAAAAGCGAGCATATATCTGGAGACATCGGCGGCAAATACAAGCGACTTCTGCTAAAGTAAATGCCTTTTAATCAATGATGCAGACCAGTTAGAGGATCCCAATCTGCCACCAGTGTGTGTGGTACATCCTGCACAGTAAAGCGACCCCCTGAAAGAAATCCTGTCAATTCAGGTGCCTGATACTGAATCCACTTGAGCAGGAGCAGTTAGATCGCTCTGCAGATTCTCAGTCATTTTCTCACAGTGTGTCGTATTGAAAAATAACATTTGCAATAAGTCTTCTCTGTTGTTATTCACCTTTTCTTAAAAGTATCTTTGCTGCTCTCACTGGCACGCTTTGTGTTTTCCATTTCTCCTGCTCTGGCTCGGACTGCACCCTGGTTAGTTGTGTAGAGGGCAACTGTCTTTGAGTGACCTCCTCGCAGGTTTTCTCTTTTTGCCGAATGTTTTCTTTTGTTCGCGGAGAATCGGGCCTGGTCAGTGATCCTGTGGACCTCTGAAATCCCTGTGTGTGTGTATGTGATACTGGCCTGAAAAAATACTTGATGTAACAATGTTTTCTCACACATGTACTTTTTTGACTATTAGATCAAATCAAACAAAACAATGAGTTATATATTAAAACTAGCGTGCACACGTACAGCAGAACATGTTCAATAAGACTTACAGCAAAGTGACCAGCAACCGTTTGTGTTAATTGCTTCAGATATGCTAAATGCAAACATTAAATATTTGCCATTAATTAAATAAATCATTAGCCTCAGAAACTACTGCACCAACTACAGTAAAATGCTACTGAGGCATTGGTGCTACATTATAATATAATATGTGAAAGTATAACATTTTCAATTTAGCTTTGCTATTCGCTAAGCTCTGCATTTAGTACTTTTATTTCTAAAAGTATTTTTCCAATCATATTTAAAGTCTTGAGTACCTTAACATTATCAACATTTACTTTTAACAGAGTATATTTTACAGTGTAGTAATCACTCCCACTGAACAAAATATATCACATATCACATCAAATATAAGAAATGATTTACTTTAAATTGCTCAAACGATTATTCTAGTGTCAGCTTCCTGTTTTCAGCAACTGTCTTAGCCTTCAAAATATAGAAGTATCGTAAGTAGAAGTACTCGTCATTATTTCATCTCTGTGACTCATGTATAATTAATGTCCCTGACTTGTTATGATGATGAACAGATTACGGCGCACAGCAGTTTGATGTTGTTGCTTTAGATGCTGTCACTGCACTGCTAAAAGGTATATTAGACACTTACTGTGTGTTTTTGAATACAACTTTTAATGTGAAATGCAACTGAGCTGTGTATTGGACTATAAAGTACTTTTCCCTCTGTATTTTAGTGAAGTAATTTGATAAACACTGTTGCAGTATTTTAACAACACTTGTTTTCAATTTGAATATTCAAAGATGTGAGTGCTTTACCTGTGATTGGATTAAAATAACATCAGGTAGATTCAATCCCTCTGAATGCAAATGAGTGAAAGCATATTCACCTAT